>NC_053491.1:366068992-366368992 GCF_905171775.1 Rana temporaria | reverse complement strand
GTTCTATGATTTAGGGACAAACAGTGGAAGCTTGGGCTCAATAAATTAATGTTGGAGGTAATGTTTGCAAAGTACAGTATCACTATGTACAATCTGTGTATGCATGCAGTAACCAAAGTAATACAATCCACCACAATATATCAGCAGTTCTGCCATCCTTGAACACTGGAGGACAAGGACCTTCACTGTGCCTTGTTCAGATTCTCTTCTATGTAAGTGGCTAAATGCACTGTGTATTACATTGTTCATTTATTTTTTTAATAAGATCTTTTTTTTCATCTTTCTTTCCCCTGTCGTTGCTGCTAATTTCCTGCAGCCTTTTCCAGCCACTTCCTGTCTGCATACACTTACTCCATTGTTGGCTGCATATTATCGCTCTGGACTGGCTTCCTGACAACGGTGGGCAATGCCTGCGTAATATGGGGTAGTCTCCATCAGAAGGCTGAATGACAGGGTAACAACTCAGGAAGTGCCTAACCAAGGACTTTCATGGCAGGATCACCAGGGACCTTTTTTAAAAATAAACACTACAGATTTAAAAAGGTTTAAAATAACTTCTGAAGTTTCATAAATATGTAAAAGCTTACATGAGATTTTAGTGATTGGGTTTACATTTATTTTAAAGCTGAACTTTTATCTGCTTAGATTTTTGCCTTTCTTGGTCCTCCTTCCCCCCTCATCATCATGTTCATGAAATTATTAACTAAAATCTTTCTGTTTTCATTGAAAACCTTGATTTAGACTGGGTGAAATCAAGACTGGGCATTTTTTGCTTCTCTGCGCAATACAGGCAGATAATGACTGACGAGAGTGGCTGGCAGGGTGCTGTACATTGTTTCCTGGAAACAGGAAGCGGTGGTAATGCCCACATGCAGGACCACTGATAAGGCAGTAAAGCCAATCCTCCTGTACTTGGTCCAGGTCTCATCAGTTCAAAAGGGGGGCCCGGCACTAGCCAAGCAGGAGGGCCAACAGTACTGCCTTATTGCTGACACTTGTGACTCTTGTGCAGTGCTGCCGGCTTCTACTTCTCTTTTTTCATATAATTCCTCTTTCTGCACTGCAGAGATATAATTTCTAGTATCTGCACCCCCCCCCCCCCCACTGTCTGGGACCCTTGTGGGCCCATTTCCCCCTCAGTGCTGCAGTTTTCCCTCCTCTCCTGCCGGCAGCTGCTAAGGGCATACAGGTGTGTAATTTTAGGATAGTGAGTGGGGGTTCACCATCCCGAATGAACACACCACCCTGAATGAACAAAGTGAGCAATCAGTACCGATCGCTCACTGTGGAGGTGCAGATATTGCTTTTGTGCCGCTATTCAATTGAATGGATCTTCTTCAATGGGTATATATATTCCAGTGGCGGCAGGTGCGCCATTTTGGGGGGTGGAAAACAAACAACTCGACCCCCTGTTGCTCATTGGACAACCCGCCCCTGTCGCTCCCCCGTCCGCCCACCGGCTCCGCACTTACACCATCCAGGTCATGGGAAGCTTCAGCGGCTTCCCCCTGCATCTCCTCCTCAGCAGCTTCCCCCCTGCTTCTGCTCCCAGCCAATATGGTCACTTCGCCTCTTGGCCAATCAGGTCTCCCGACCCACTTGCTTATTGGCAGGGAGGATAAGCAGGAAGACAATAGCGAATATTTTACTATTGTTACACAACTGGGTGGGCTCTGCACCCCAGGACCACCCTTTTTGAAGTCAATTAGATCCTCAGGCTGTAATCTTGTGCTTCAAAAAAAAAAAAAAAAAAACATTGAAATCTATGCTTCTGGCGCCCTGCATGTGGATTAGGGACTGGGCCCATGGATTACGGGGGAGGCGCCCCTGTGCCCCTAATAAAGCGGCCGCCACTGATCTTTTCTGACATGGCTGCAAAGCATAGCATTGTGGACCTTGCAGTTTAGCAAAAATATTTTATATTTTTGAAGGAGGGGGGCCCTGTCAGGTAGGCTGTACGGGGCCCTGTGATTTCTATCAGCAGCCCTGCCCACATGTGATGCTGATCCTCCATGTTTGAAAGAACTGCAATTCGATTAATGAAAGGAGTGGACCAGGAAATTTTAAGCTGTTGTACGGACAGTATAAGTACAAATCCCATGGAGAGAGATTAGGGTCAGTTAGGAAACTCAACTTTCGTTTTCATGGCTAGCTCTCTGGTCGGTCTACCCCAATGCTGCTTTTTTGTTCTTATTTTGGGGTGCTCAAAGCGCAGCATTCACCTATCAATTATGATCTGTTCTTGGGACTGTTGTTTGTTTTTGTTGTTGCCACTGCATCATTTGAAAGAAAAAAATAATTGCAAGAACAGTGTCCACCTACTCCACCCCACATTATTTCACTTACACTCACTGCACCTCCCTATCCCCATGCATAAAATTAAAGTTAGACATACACAAGTTAGTCCTGTTATCCCTGATGAAAACCATCCTGCTGCTTACTCATTTTACACTGCTGTATCTTCTGTGGTCTTTTACTTCTTGTAGCAAAGTCCCAGCTTGTGCTCTTTGTCTCAAGTGAATTTGGGCCTAGCCTTGCTGCTTAGAAATGTCTTTCTGTTTGCCAGGTTTTCCCTGCGGTATCATTTGCGGTCTCCGAATTCTTAGTGAGTGTTTGATATAAATTGGGCAGCAGTAGTACAATTTAGCATCAGTGACAACGGGGGATAGCCACAGCAACCTACTAGCCAATTTCTACCTGCTGGACAAAGTGGGTCTATTACATTCTGTCACTTCCTCAATGCCGCAATGTCTCCTGGGAGCTTTTGTCATTGTTCCCAGGAGATATTGCGACATCGAGGAAGTGACGGAATACCCGCACACTACCCGATGAATCCATACACAGGAAGCAGCCAGTAACATAAAGGATTACTAAGGTTCGCCTGCCCCTGACAGTGACTCGAGCTGGGCATCGCCGCTTAGTGAAGGATTGGCTCGGGCGGCTCGGCTGCTCTCAGCTTCTCTAGTCCTGCAAAGGGAACTGCGTTCCTGCTGTGAAAAAAGTGCAGGAACTCCGTTCCCACTCGTTCCCGCAGGACTTGAGGCCTGGTCTATTACCATTTGATGAAGAAGCATGTGTCTCTGCTAAAGCTATCTGAAAAAGCCTCTTTTTGTGCCAACTAAAATAAATTAAATTGGGGTGCTGCTGCTATATGTAAGCCAAACTAATTGTAAACGAATTAGCCAAATAAGCACTGCTAGATTTGCAGAACCATTGGTGAATAGAACCAGAGCAAATTCGCCCATCACTACTAGCGACATCCAAATGAGTTGCCTTTGCATACTTTCATGGCACTCAGGAGGAGAATTAAGGGGGCAATAAAGTCATGTGCGAACACCTGGCGGGGTCTGCTTTTAACGTCTTAAGTTACCTATATGGCTCTACATTCATAACAAGTTTACTTTCAATTTAGAAATGTTCTTTACAAGAAAGGAATACGTTACCTTAACTTGTTTTTAAGCCGTTTCAATTTTCAAATGCGAACTTAAAAAAAAAAGAAAAAGAAAACTTTGGGAGAAAGTCGAAAATCTTTGGAATGAGGTGGGTTACAAGCAAGCCTTGTTCTACTGTGTTTGTGCGGTATGTAAAGAGCGTTGTGGGGAGGCTGGTAAAAATAAGTGCAGGTGGCTGCTATTTTTCCTAAAATCGACACCACAAAAATCCTTCTATTAAAAGTTGCCTTAATGCCATGAGAGACTCTCCTGTATGAAGGGGTGCCCAGGACCAGGCTGGAAAAATTCTTTGTTTGGCTTTCAATGAGCTATTTATAGGGAAGACATATGCCTCACTAAAGACCCTCTCTGTTCTCCCTTAATGGGCATCCTTGTGACGGGCGTTCTGCAAACTTTATTTTATGTATATATATTTTTTTTGTCCAACTTTTTCTGCATCATATTTCATTTCATTCCAGCCATGACCAAGATTGTTGTGTCACAGCAGCACCTGCTGGTGGACTTAAGAACTACTTGTTAAAAAAAAAGTTATTATTTCTTTATCGGTTCACTTCTCTCAACTATTTAAACCGTTACAATAGATATAGTGTGGGGAATTATTTTCTTCTTTTTGTTAAATTGATATTTCAAAAAAACGTAATTGAACACTGAGAAATCAATTCTGGTCTTCATGATGTCCTTATATTTGGGTTTTTTACCTTTCTGATTATACTTACAGCTGGGATATCATGCTCTCCAACATGACCCTCCAAAGACAAAAAATACTCTGCTTCTGGCCTTCCTTCCACCTTTCTGATTACACTCATGACTGGTATAACACACCTTCAACATGGCACTTCAAAAGACTGGGATATCACACCCTCTAACATAGGGTGACCAGACATCCCCGGTTTCCGGGGACAGTCCCTGGATTGAGGACACTGTCCAAGGACCAAGTTTGAACAGGAGCTGAGGCAATTACAAAGACAGTGCAGAATTAATAAAAAAAAAAATCTGAATTACAAGACCCCCCCCCCGCCCCACGCTCCGTCACTCCTAGCTTAGGGAAAGTCTATTTTTTTCATTATCTGTGCCCCTTTCTGGTGATCCTGTGCTGGTCAGAGCGGAGGGAATATTTCTTCAATTTCGGGTGCATGCCCATTCAGCTCCACGCTCAAGTCCCGGCCAGCTGTCTGCCTGCCTATCTCCTTGCCTTTCCTGGTGGAGTGTTCTTCCTACCGCTCCCCACCCAGTAGTAGCCGGGGCTCGGAGAGTAAGACTTGACAGGCTGTGAGGTGGACGGCAGCGGCAACAGGCTGATTGCCTGATTGCCGCCATTACTAGTAAAAAAAAATATGTCCCCGGATTTTATTTTAAAAATCTGGTCACCTTATTTTAACATGCCCCTCTATAAGATAGAACAATATTTTGCTTCTGGACTGCTTTCTGACTTTTTGATTACACTAACCACTGGGATTACACATTCTCCAAAATGACTCTTCATACAGTGCAAAATACTCAGCTCCTGACCTTCTCTTTACCTTTCTGATTGTACCCCAACCAGGATATCACATTTCCAACGTGACCTTCCATAATGTATAAAATACTGTCTTCCTGGCCTTCTCTCTACCTTTTTGATTACACCATATGCAGGATATCACACCCTCCAACATGATCCTCCGGAATGTATAAATATTCTCCTCCTTGCCTTCCTCTACCTTTCTGATTACCACAACCTAGATATCACACCGCCAACATGACCTTTTATAAGGGATACAATAATCTCCTCCTGGCCTTCTCTCTACCTATCTGATTACACAACAACCAGAATATCACACCTCCAACATGATACTCCTTAAGCTTCTTTCACACTGAGGCATTTTTCAGGCACTAAAGGGCTAAAAATAGCGACTGAAAAATGCCACCCCAGTGTGAAAGCCTGAGTGCTTTCACACTGGTGTGGTGCGCTTGCAGGACGGGAAAAAAAAGTCCTGCAAGTAGCATCCTTGGGGCGTTGCGAAAATAGTGAATACTAAAACTCCCCTGGCTTTAAAATCAATAGCCAGCGCCGTTGAAGCGCCCATAAAGCGCTTCAGCAGTGGCGCTCTTAAACCTTTATTGGCCCGCTGGCGGCCAAAAAGCACCGCTAAAACGTTGGTAAAGCACCAGTGTGAAAGTGCCGATAGAGTAGAAAAAATTCTGCTTCTGGCCTTCTCAAGGATATCACAACTCCAACGTGTCCCTCCTTAAGGTAGAAAATACTCTTGGTCTTCTCTCCACTTTTCTGATTACACCCTCCACCAGGGTTTCACACTGGTCTCCTCTCTTCCTTTCTGATAACGCCACAACCAGGATATCATACCCTCCAAAATGATCTTCAATAAGGTATAAATACTCTCCTCCTTGTCTTCTCTCTTCTTTTTCAATTACATCACAACCACCAGTATATTACACCTCCAACATGACCCTCCATAAAGGAGAATTATGGCCAAAGCTTTTTTGGTTATGCTTCTCTCCCGGATCACAGGAGTGCACTAAGACCCCATTCACACCTGAGCGACAGCCGCGTTCGGCGGTAGCGGCGTATTTTGCCGCGGGTGTGAAACTTTCAATTTTTTTATTTTTTTTCAAAAGTCTTCCCATTGCTGTCAATGGGAAAACGCCACTGTCGCCTGAAAAAAAGGGTCCGGGACTTTTTTTCAGGCGACAGGCGTTCGGCGTCTATGAGATGTGAACCATCTCCATAGACAGCAATGGGAATTCTCCCCTCTAGCGGCAGAAGCGTCCGGCGTCGGGCGTTTTGTCACTCAGGTGTGAATGCAGCCTTACTTGTGCTCTCCTGTGACCCATAATCAGCCGACAGCAGGATCAAGCCATCAGTGGTCATTTGATTGCTCAGTTCTGAATTTAGAGCTGCAAAGAACAGCTGCAGCATCACACCAATGCTCTCCACCTTTTCTGAGCATAAGGTATAAAATATTATCCTCCTGGCCTTCTCTCCTCCTTTCTGATCATGGCACAACCAGGGTATCAGACCCTCCAACATGATTCTCCATAAGGTACAAATACTCTTCTCTTGGCCTTCTCTCTACTTTTCAATTACTCCACAACTAGGTTTTCACACCTCAAACATGACCTTCCACAAGGGATACAAAACTCCTCCCACCCTGCTCTCTACCTTTATGACCACAACCAGATTATCATTCCTCCATAAGGTAACAAAATACTCTACTAACATTCTCTACACTTTTCTGATTGGAACTACCACTGGAATATCACACTCCCAACATGCTCCTCCATATGGTAATACATATTCTACTCCTGACCTTTCTCTACCTTTCTGATTGCACCACAACCAAGAGATCACACCCTCACTGGGATCCACCTAGCTGCCTGATTGACAGTTGGCTTTGGCTCTCAGTGCTGGGCTGAAAGCCAAACCCAGTTGCACCTGCCCCTCTCCTGCCTGCCGCTCCAGTGGGCACTGGAGGGGCACAGTGAAGAGCAGTGACTGACAGTCACCACTCTTTGCTCAGAGCTGATCGAGATCTGAGCAATCAGTGGTCATGTAATCACTCCATTCTTGGTCTCAGAGCTGGAGGTGGACAGCTGCAGCATTAAGGCTGGTTCATAACCCCTGCATGGTAAAACTCAACATTTTACAGTGCAGGAAGTGTTGGTTCTGGCTGGATGTGCCTTGCAGTTTTACTTCTTTTTTTTTTCTTTTTTGAAATGTCACAGTGTGGTATTCCATTTTTATGCATTGCAGCTGAGCTGCAGTGTGTTAAAATGTAGGAAGTAATGGAGCCGCAGGTGAACTGCTGTGTGGGACTGGAAAAAGCATGTTGCCTGTTGTCTGTACTACAGCTCAGGGGAAGGCTGCATTGAAGTATGAACAGGACACATAGAAACAATTGTTCTCTGTGTGGCTCTTGCAGAGACTGGTGTTTTTATAGTGCAGAAAATAACGATCTTGGAACGTGAGAAAACCCTAAGGCCGGTCAGTCCAACCTGATGAAAACGGACTGAAGGACCATTTCATCGGTCCAAAACGACCGTGTGTGGGCCCCATCAGTCAGTTATCCTTCGGTCAAAAATGTTAGAACTTGCTTTAAAATTGAACCGATGGACGCCTAACGGATAGGTCAAAACCGATGGTTAGTATGCAAAAGCATCGGTTAAAAACCTGCGCATGCTCAGAATCAAGTCGACGCATGCTTGGAAACATTGAACTTCATTTTTCTCTGCCCGTCGTTGTGTTTTACGTCACCGCGTTGGACTTGATCGTTTTTTTAACTGATGGTGTGTAGGCATATCAGACCATCAGTCAGCTTCATTGGTCCTTTGGACCGTTCTCATCGAATGGACCGACCGTGTGTACGCGACCTAAGGGTGGCCATAGATAATTCTTTTTTCTTTTTTGATCAGCCAGTAGCCTGGTCATAGAAGGCATAACAGATTCCTCCATCCACACAATTGATGTAGACAGAGGACTCCTCTGCTATCAGAATACACCAAGCCCATTCGACAGAAGTTGATCCAGTGATCGACTTCTGTCGAACAAGGATGGCCATACATGCATGTATCGAAATTTGCTGATGAATTCCAGATACATTTTGATCCACCTATGGCAAGCTTTAGCCCCTTCTCAACATAACCTGTATAGTCATATTGATCAGCTTTTATTTATTTATGTAAAAACTTTATCCCAAAAGGAAAAAAAAACAGCTGTAACTGCTTAAAAAGTGGAAGCTGGAGTTTGCCTTCAATTTTCTAGGGTATCTAAATCTGCTAGTACATCTAATATTCCCCTTCCCCCAGACTGACAATGCTGCTGTCCAAAGGTATCTGTGTTGCTCTTTTATTCAGAATGTAGGCATACTAACACAGGGGGTGTGTTACTTATCAGATCACCAGGTGAAAACAGAGATCCTTTATTACTTTTCGGTTTTGGATTTAACACCTCTTTAAACTTACAGTTTGCGAGTCAATTCAAAGTGATGTTATGGGTCCTCAGCGCCATCTCCTGGTCAAAATGAAAATTGCACAAATACTATTCCACTTAGTACTGTTTCTACCTGAACACATAATTTCAAATTGATTTCAGAAAATAAAACACATATTTTTTGTGAAAAAATAACACATTTGTGTCTCAGATATCAGTAAATATATTTACAATTTATTCCCATATGTGGCCTCACTGTACACAGATGTAAAACCCTATGAATTCCATCCTTTGGAACTCCCTACCCCAATCTGTCCAACTGTCCACTAACCTATCCATCTTTAGACGATCCCTGAAAATCCTTCTCTTTAAAGAAGCCTATCCTGCTTCTAATATACACTGTTATATTTTCTCCATCAGCTCCTCCCCCACAGCTATTATTTTGTATCAATTGACCCTCCCTTTTAGATTGTAAGCTCTAATGAGCAGCGCCCTCTGATTCCTCTTGTACCAAATTGTAATGAAACTGTAATGTCTGCCTTAATTTTGTTAAGAGCTGTGATAAATAAATCCTGTATCATAATAATAATAATAATAATAATAATAATAATAATAAGCAATAATAATAATATGAACCATGGGGGGGGGGGGTGGAATATCCTGCACTCAAGGCCGGTGCAAGGATTTTTGTCTACACAGGCAAAGGTGAGCACAGCATTGAAAATTTGAGCTGTGCTGAACTGGCACTAAACAGCAGTGTGTAATGAGGGGGTCGAGTTATGCATTCCCTGCTTCCCTTCACTTTCCCTCACTGGCTACGGGGCAGCTGTAAGGTGATAAACTAAAACTTCTATGCTGTATCTGGTAGAAGAGAGGGCAC
Organism: Rana temporaria; assembly: GCF_905171775.1. Taxonomy (NCBI): domain Eukaryota; kingdom Metazoa; phylum Chordata; class Amphibia; order Anura; family Ranidae; genus Rana; species Rana temporaria. The sequence continues at coordinate 366,359,736 of NC_053491.1, read as the reverse complement.
AGCTTTAGGGAATGCATACATCCTAACATAGAATGCAGGGGACAGGGGTGTAATGCACAGAATGCAAGGGGGGGGGGGGCATAATGCAGAGAATGCAGGGGACAGGGGTGTAATGCACAGAATGCATGGGACAGGGGTGTAATGCACATAATGCATGGGACATGGGTGTAATGCACAGAATTCAGGGGGCAGGGGTGTAATGCACAGAATGCAGGGGACAGGGGCATAATGCAGAGAATGCAGGGGACAGGGGTGTAATGCACAGAATGCAGGGCACAGGGGCGTAATGCACAGAATGCAGGGGACAGGGGTGTTATGCACAGAAAGCAGTGGACAGGGGCAGGGCCGTCTTTAATATGGTTTGGGCCCTGGGCAAACATTTTTTTTGGGCCCCCCTCCAGCTTATTTTGGGCCTGGTTGGTTCACATGTATGTTTTGGCGGTCCTCATTTGTGAAGGTACAGCAGCCCATTGATTTGAATGGGCTGCCATGCCTTTGTTTCCTGCAGAAAAAAGGTGCATTCAGCATTTTAAAAATACAGTTGCCTTGAAATCCATTCTGCTTTTGCACCATGCTACTTACCTGCAGTTCTTGCACACACAAACGCACTGTGTTTTTAAAAGCGTGACCTAAACGTCTAAAAATGCAGCAAGTTTGACAGTGCGGGAACTGCAGATAAGTCACAGCAGACAGCATAATGGACAGACAGTGCTGTATTTCAGTGCTTGATGGGCATAGGCGTGCCGTGTGCGCAGCCTATTACATGAGGCATGCGCTTTTCTTTGCAGGAAATGCAGGCATGGCGGCCCATTCAAATGAATGGGCTGCTGTGCCTGCGCAAATGTGGGCCGCCAAAACACATACATGTGAACCAGCCAGGCCCAAAATAAGCCCATCAAGCAGTTAAATACAGACAGTAATGCCATGTGCTCTGAGGCCTTACTCAGCCTGGACTGCAGGTCTGGTCTGTGATTTAAAGAGTTCCTCTATTTTACACATGGCATGGCATGGGGTCCCATGGTGCTAAAGCAGAATGGACAGACGGTGCTGTGACCTCCATGCCATGCCATGTGTAAAATAGAGGATCTTTTTAAAACACTGACCAGACCTGCAGTGAATCATCAAATATTATAAAGACTTTGGGCACACTCTACAGAAAACTTCTATATACAATATAGATTAGCAAACAGTGACATACCTTGAGGAGCAGGACATGAAGAAGTCAGCCTCGGGAAGAGTTTGTGTTATAAAATCACATTATAATTCACTTTTATATACAAGCAGCACCCAGTGGCAGGAAGGGAGAAGTGCACATCTAAAGGGAAGCCAGGGGTGCTGTACATTTTAAAACACTGGGAAGGGAAGCAGTACTGTCACTGGCTGCGTGCCGCTAATGATTTTCAGCCTGATTTGTGGGCAGCACAGGGGCTTAACGGGTGGCAGGGATCAGGAATTATGGGGCCACTTACACAGCTTCAGGCATGGGCCCCCTGGAGCAGAGAACCGGGCGGGGGTGCTGCCGCCTGAAATTGAGAAGCAGGGGGGGGCTGCCGCGAATTTAGAAGCGGGGGGCCCTTTACAAAAAAAGAAATAAAGAAAGAAATAAAGAAAAATATATATAAAAAAAAGGGGTGTAGCCATCCGGGGCCCTGGGGACCTCTGGGCCCTTTAATAAAAAGAAAAAAAGAAATAAAAAAAATATATATATATTTTTTTTAAAAAGGGGGTTGCCATCTGGGGCCCTGGGGACCTCTGGGTCCTTTAATATTTTTTTTTTTATAAAAATAAATTACAAAAAAAAGGGGGTTGCCATCCGGGACCTCTGGGCCCTTTGATAAAAAAAAAAATATATATATAAAAAATAAACATTTATAAAAAAAAAGGGGGGGTTGCCATCCAGGGCCCTGGGGACCTCTGAGCCCTTTAATAACAAATATATATATATATATATATATATATATAAAAAGAAATAAAAATAAAAAAAGAAATAAAATAATATGAAAAAAAAAATATATAAAAAAAAGGGGGGTTACTATCCAGGGCCCTGGGGACCTCTGGGTATAATAATAATAATAATAATAATAATAATAATAATACATATATATATATATATATATATATATATATATATATATATATATATATATATATATATATATATATATATATATATATATATATATATATATATATGTATATATATATATATATATATATAATAAAAGAAATAAAGAAATATATATAAAAAAAAAAAATTATAAAAAAAAAAGGGGATTGTCATCCGGGGCCCTGGGGAACTACGGGCCCCTGGGGACCCCCAGATCTCTAAAAAAAAATTGGCCCTTTAATAAAAAATAAAATAAAAATATATTAAAAAAATATATTTTTTTTATTTAAAAATAAATAAAAAAAGGGGGATGCCATCTGGGGCCCTGGGGACCCCTTAAAAAATTGTCCCTTTAATAAAAAAAACCTCTAAAAAAAACTGGCCCTTTAATAAAAAATTAAAATAAAAATATATTAAAAATATATATTTTTTTATTTAAAAATAAATAAATAAAGGGGGGTTGCCATCTGGGGCCCTGGGGGCCTCCAGGGCCCCTGGGGACCTCCGGACCCCTAAAAAAAAAAAAAAAAAAAATGTTTTTTTTTTTTTTTTTTTTTTTTTAAAGGGGGTTGCTTTGGGCCCCCAACAGTGACAGGGCCCTGGGCAGCTGCCCCATTTGCCCTGTGGTAAAGACGGCCCTGGACAGGGGTGTAATGCACAGAATGCAGTGGATAGGGGTGTAATGCACAGAATCCAGGGGACAGAGGTGTTATGCAAGGAATGCAGGGGACAGGGGCGTAATGCACAGAATGCAGGGGACAGGGGTGTTATGCACAGAAAGCAGCGGACAGGGGTGTAATGCACAAAATGCAGGGGACAGGGGTGTTATGCAAGGAATGCAGGGGACAGGAGTGTAATGCACAGAATGCAGGGGACAGAGGTGTAATGCACAGAATGCAGGGGACAGGGGTGCAATGCACAGAATGCAGGGGACAGGTGTGTAATGCACAGAATGCAGGGGACAGGGGTGTTATGCACAGAAAGCAGTGGACAGGGGTGTAATGCACAGAATGCAGTGGACAGGGGTGTAATGCACATAATGCAGTGGATAGGGGTGTAATGCACAGAATGCAGGGGACAGGGGTGTAATGCACAGAATGTAGGGGATGGGAATATGTAACACAGAGTGTAGTGGGAAGAAGGGTACAAAATCATATCCCCCCAACTTCACCTTTTCAGCAAAAATCCCCCCCGCCCCCAAAAAATGAAAAAATCCAGCCTCCCCAATCCCCAGTCCAAGCACAATCCCCCCTTCTCCCTCATCCTAGCACTTATCCCCACACCTCTCAATTCCACCTCCTAGCACAAATTTTCACAATTCCCCCTTCTCCCTCATCCTAGCACTTATCCCCACACCAATCCTCATCCCCTCCTAGCACAAATTTTCTTTCCCTCCAATACCCCTCTCAGAATAAATACACTTCCATCCCCCAAATCCTCCCTCCCAGCACAACCCCTAATTTCAGTACAAATCCTCTCCCACCCAATACCCCCTCTCGAAATCCCCCCCAGCACAAATACTTTCTTCCCCCAATCCCCTTTACCAGCACAACAAAGCCCCCCAGCAAAACAAATCCCCCCCCCCAATCCTTCTAGCACAGATCTTTTTCCCATTTTTAGCACAAATTCTCTCCTCTAAATCCCCTTTCCCATCACAAATCCTCATCCAAGCACAAATACACCATCCGGGTGCCATGCAGACTGCAGAGCAGAGATCGCGGCGTGTGGGACACCAAACACCCCGCACAAGCTGCACTTGTAGCCCCTGCCTGCATGTGACTGGAGCCAAGTTCTGATACTTGATTCACCAGGACTCCTCTCCAGGAATGGAATTTACCACCCCCGCCACACTGGTGCCCTCACGCGGCTGTCTGAGCTGCCTTAGGGTGGCGCCAGCCCTGACTGCACTGGTAGTCTGTCCCTGTTATTGTGGCTATACACATATATTTTATATACACTGTATATTGTCAAAAGTATTGGGATGCCTGCCTTTACACGCACATGAACTTTATTGGCATCCCAGTCTTAGTTTGTAGGGTTCAATATTGAGTTGGCCCACCCATTGCAGCTATAACAGCTTCAATGTCCTTATGGACCTTGCTTTGTGCACTGGCCCAAATCATTTGGTGGAGAGGGAATTATGGTATGGGATTGTTTTTCAGGGGTTAGGCTTGGTCCCTTAGTTCCAGTGAAGGGACCTCTTAAGGTGTCAGCATACCAAGACATTTTGGGCAATTATATGCTTCCAACTTTGTGGGAACAGTTTGGAGATGGCCCATTCCTGTTCCAACATGACTGTGCACACAGCAAGGTCCATAAAGACATGAATGAGCGAGTTTGAGGTGGAGGAACTTGACTGGCCTGCACAGAATCCTGACCTCAACCCGATAGAACACATTTGGAATGAATTAGAGTGGAGACCACGAGCCAGGCCTTCTCATCCAACATTAGTGCCTGACCTCACAAATGCTCTTCTGGAAGAATGGTCAAACATTCCCATAGACACACTCCTAAAACTTGTGGACAGCCTTTCCATAAGACTGGGATGCCATTAAAGTTTATGTACGTGTAAAGGCAGGTGTCCCAATACTTCTGACAATATAGTGTGTAGCGCTAACCCCGAAGGAGCCGCTGATTTTTTTTTGGGATCGGCATATTAAGTTACCCTAATGTGGCATATGGGTGCAGGTGGAAAACAAAGCAATGAGCGAGAGTTCAGACAGTGAATAAAGAGTTTTCCAATGCTTTATTCCAGGCCAAACACGGCCAACATCAACATTAAGTGAGAAGAGCAGGTTGATGAAGAAGAAAGAAGAACCTTGCAGTGTCAGGCCCGGATATTAATGGAGCAGTACTTGCTCAACATAGTACCAAACTGTTATTCGTCGCCACTCGAGTTGGAGTGGGTAAAGTGCCCCCGGACAGACCCCTCTCACAAGCCTGGCAGCCGAAGCGCAACTTAGGATTTTCTGGGAGGAACAGATCTCTCTCACAGACCCGGCTCTAGGGCCTCTGCCACAGGCCAATTACTTTTAGATGAGCTAGATGGATAGATTGAGCGAATTCTCCCAGTAAGTTTGTAGCATAGGTCACCGGATGACAGCAGCACGAACCTGTCACCATTCCGGTCACCAGATCCCCGATTGGATCGCTCCATCCCTGTTGGACAACCTGCCTCCGGGTTCCCCTCAAGCCGGCTCCCCAATCGAACGGCACCCAGCCTGGGATCCTTTCAATAGAACCGGGAATCCAGTAAGTCACTGGAGTCCCTTTTTACCTCAGGATAAGGGTTTATGTAGACTGCAATTTTGGCCTGGTGGGCCTCGCTGGCGGGGTCCACGGATGCACGCACCCTGAAGGTGGATGCCGCACCTGGAACCAGGACCCCGCGAAAACTTGGTTAGCACATGACACCTGTCACAGATATACCCCTCCCCAGCATTCCTTGCGAGGGAGAAACTTCTCTGATTGGCTGCTGGGGAGAGTTGCTCTGCCAGAACCCCTCAGGTGCCAACTGCCAGCCAGTGATGGTATTGCATCCCTGGAGCACAGACTGACCCAGTGGATGTTTCTGGAGTGACAGAAGTCCCAATTTAGCAAATTGTGAATGGGAGCAAAGTAACTCTCCCATTCCCCACTAACTTTAGCGTAGTGCCCATACTGAAAGTAAGGGGGGGGGGGGGCTACAAGTGTATTAACTTATTGTCAATCAACTTGTCAATATGATCCAAGATTGAGAATGTCATTTAATGCCCATATACTTAATGATCAAATCAATCTATCTAGTCTCCTACGATCACATTTTCTGTGTAGACCAATCAGGATAATTTTGAAGAAATGTAAAGTTTTTTTTAAAATCGATCAATGGCACAGTATGTGTCTTTTTGATAATTCATACATTAAGTCATATTGCCCGATTCTCTAAAGAATAGTTTGGTAAAATCTTTACATATATGGCAACCACAAGGACAGCGCAGTCAGTTTGTAGGATAGAGTGGAAAGGGATGACTGCAGACACACACTGTACTATGTAAGGGTGTCTCACATCAGGGTCAATTCACTAATAGATAACATGCAGCAGTGTCACCACCATGTGTTCCCTGTTATTTGTCATCTTTTTTATATGAAAGTCATCAGTTCCCAAAAACTTTTGCTCTGGATTTGTTCTTTATATTGACAAAAGTTACTAACTGGTGAAAACTGGTGTGAAGTGTCTACTGAGAAGATAAAGTAACAATTTACAACATAAATACTTATGAGATAAAATACAGATTCATAGGCGATACAAGAATGCAACAGCTAAATAATAGTTATCTATTTTGAGTGAAGGAATAATGATTGCTTCCATTGTGAAATTTGTTGTATGGAATTGAATACCTTATGAAAAAATTATCTTTAGATATAATAGCGAGCACGTCTTCTACAATAACTCATATAGGCTTACTGCATTTTTACCATTGTAAGGAAAGGAGGTCAGAATGTTAAATGGTTTTGTGTAGATATCGTCACACTTTCTCATTCTATAATATACTTTTTTATATAATGGACCTCACTAATTGCAGACAGTAACAGGCTTTTATAATGTCTGGCTTACATTATACACTCCATAGATTGCTTAGATGCTGCAACCCATAATGGATGATTTTAGGGCTCATCCACACTACACAGAGTGGGTTATTGTGCATAAAATGTGTGTGCACTGATATGCAATCCAATGAATTATTAAAAACACATTGCAGTGTTTCTCTTCTTTTTTTTTTTTTACTTCTACTTAATTATATCTAGTGACATGCATTGTGATGCAGCATTTATTGTTTTTGAGCACACACCAAAGCACTGATGTGAACATGTTCATGTGCCTTTATACGTACATGAACTTTAATGGGATCCCAGTCTAAGGCCTCGTACATACGACCGAGGAACTCGTCGTAATTGAGACATCGTTTTCCTCGACGAGTTCCTTGTTAGGCTTCGTACACACGGCCGAGTTTCTCGGCAAAAACCATCAAGAAGCTTGCTGAGTTTTTTTTTTTTTGCCGAGGAAACCGATCCACTGGCACAACCCTTGGGGCTGCTTTTGCTAATCTCATGTTACTGCGTGTTAAGTAAAAGTCTGTTAAGAGACGATTTGCACTTTTCAGTTATAGTGTGACAAATGTGCTATCTCCATTACAAACGCTACTTATACCGAATGTGCACTCCCGCCTCATACTGCGTGGGTTTCTTAGCATACACACGAATGTGTTTCTCCTCGAAAACCAGCCCGTCGAGGAACACAACGAGGAAATTGAGACTCCCGTCGAGGAAAAAGAGAACTTGTTCTCTTTTTTCTCGTTGAGTTCCTCGACAGTTTCCTCGCTGAAAAACACACACACAACAGTTTTCCTCGGCAAAAAAGCTCTGCCACCAAGTTCCTTGATGGATTCTGTCGAGGAAAACGGTTGTGTGTACGAGGCCTGAGTCCGTAGGGTTCAATATTGAGTTGGCCCACCCTTTGCAGCTATAACACTTTCACCTCTTCTGGGAAGGCTGTCCACAAGGTTTAGGAGTGTGTCTATGGGAATGTTTGACCATTCTTCCAGAAGCACATTTGTGAGGTCAGGCACTGATGTGAACAAGAAGGCCTGGATCACATTCCCCCCTGCTAATTCATCCCAAAGGTGTTCTATAGGGTTGTGGTGCAGGCCAGTCAAGTTCCTTCACCTCAAACTCGCTCATCCATGTGTCTCTATGGACCTTGCTTTGTGCACTGGTGCGCAGTCATGATGGAACAGGAAGGGGCCATCCTCAAACTGTTCCCACAAAGTTGGGAGCATGAAATTGTTCAAAATGTCTTGGTATACTGACACCTTATCTTCACTAAAAGGCCAAGACCAACCCCTGAAAAACAACCCCACATCATAATCCCCCCTCCACCAAATAATTTGGACCAATGCACAAAGCAAGATCCATAAAGACCTGGATAAGCGGGTTTGGGGTGGAGGAACTTGACTAGCCTGCACAGAGTTCTGTCCTCAACCTGATAGAACACCTTTGGGATGAATTAGAGCGGAGACTGTAAACCAGGCCTTCTTGTCCAAATCAGTGCCGGACCCCACAAATATATTTTTTACAAAAATGTTTATGTCATGAGCCCCATGTGAGGAAGGTGTAGAAAGGGTCACTGTGACTTCAGCTGTTTCCCAACTTTTAATGAATCACCTTCATTCTTAAATACTATAAATGAACTATTTGCAAAGCTAGAAACCAAAGAACCGAAGATATTTAAATTTTCTGGTCTGTTAGATAAAAAAACATGATATCACTAAGATGAGTCGACACTATAAACACTTGACTAATTGTTCTTCAGATGAAATCCCTGTCTGTGGATAGAGACTATTGTGCTGAAATTGCTAAATAGTTAGTTAGACTGGCATGTCTATGTTTTAGAAACTCAAAGAACTATCGGATTTTTTTTACCTTACTCAGAAATATTTTAAAGTATCAGTGTTGTGAATAACATATATGATTGATTCTGATCATCCTCACTGCCTTTGTTCCACTTGACCCTCCCTTCTAGATTGTAATCTCTAATGGGCAGGGCCCTCTGATTTCTCCTGTATTGTAACTGTACTTTCTGCCCTCATGTTATAAAATTTCTTGCGCAAACTGTTGGGGCTATATAAACCCTGTATAATAATAATAATAATAATATATATCGTGACCATGTCTACATAAATATATCCATATAGCATGTGTTTTTACCTAAATGAATAAGTACTCATAGTATCTACAAGAGTAACACATTTATCCATATTTAATAATTTTATGTGATATTGATGAATAAAATTATACCCTCACATTGTACTGGTTACCAGAATTTCTAAATATTTATATATCTATATCGATATAGATATATATTTATATATATCAGCAATCAGGGCTGCTGTTAGAAATCATGGGGCCCCCATACAGCCTACCTGGCAGGGCCCCCCCAATATATACCCTAAAATCATTATTCTGTATTTGTTTTTTACATAAAAAAAAAATATGTTCACAGTGATGAGGGATCAGAAGCGGGCAGAACAGGAAGGGGAATCAGTTACAGGAACGATGCCCTGTGTTTCTCCCTGCAGCAGCTGAAAGCCGGCAGGAGGGGGAGAAACTGTCTTTCAGCTCCTGCCGGGAGCCGCACAGGGCATGCCCAGAGAGCCGCACAGGTCATCCTTCTGTAACCACCCCTCTGCCGAACCGCACTCCCCCTGCTGTTTGGGCCCCCCTGTGTGCCCAGGCCCCCTACAGGAGGGCTGGTGGTCCCCCCCTATCAGCGACCCTGTCAGCAATAGTATACAAGCAGATATATATTATGAAGATTGAACATATTTCTTAGAAGATATTTCTGCCCTTGGACATGCTTAGTGGTATTACCTAAATCTACACAAAAAGGTAATCAATAGATCTTTCAACAAATGAAAAAGAAGTTACACCTTCTGGGCTAGGCTTATTATAATTTTTATGAGCCTATTGTCCAAAATGGTATGTAGCGCCCCTTACTTTTAGTATGGGCGTTACGCTAAAAATTAGTGGGGAATGGGAGGATTAGTTTACTCCTATTCATAATTTGTGGAAATTTGGGTTGTTGCCAATTTCAGAATCTGTCCAGTAGGTCAGTCTGCGCTCTGGGGGTAGGCAGGTGGCGCTAGAGGGGTTCTGACAGACCTACCTTCCCCAGCAGCCAATCAGAGGAGTTCTGCACTCGTTGGGCATGCTGGGGGGGGATATATCTGTGGCAACCGCCATTGTTTTCTGTTCTGTGTGGGGCCCCAGTTCCAGGTGCGGTATCCACCTTCTGGGTACACGCATCCATGGGCCCCGCCACCGTGGCCTGCTCCACTGAGATTACGCACCATGCAGAGCCTCACCTTAACATTGAGAGGGGCCCAGCGACTTGCTGGGTCCCAACCTTCTGCTGTAAGGATCCTAAGCTGGAAGCTGTGCGATGGGGGATCGGCTCGAGAGGAACCTAGAACTAGAGGTTGTCCAGGAGGTCTAGACGAACCATCGGGGATCCGGTCACCCCGCCGCATGACAGGTATGCTTAAGCTGTCAGTTGGTGACACAAAAATCTGCATTGACTGGGAGGATTCACTCATCCTGATCTCACATACCTCAAATTGATGAAGCCTGTACCCGAGGCTCTGAGTCAGGTCGGTGCTACAGGCCTGTTCCTCCCAGTGAACTTTAAGTGGCGCTCCGGCTGCCAGGCATGTGATAGACGCCTGTCCGGGGGCACTTTACCCACCCTGATTGTGGTGGCGATGAATTGGGTTACATTATTGCTGAGAGCAGGCTTGCTCTCTTTCATATCCAAGGCCTGATACTAAAGTTTCTCTACGCTCATCAACTTTTCTCTATTGTGTGTCATGTTGATGTTGGCCATGTTAGGCCTTGGAATAAAGCATTGAAAACTCAATTGACGTCTGGACAACTGCTCTTTATTCACACTCGTAGCTATTACCCCAAGACCAAATCAAGAAGGTAACTTAAATAGGCCGATCCCAAACTAAACAGCGGCTCCTTCAGGGGTGAGCGCTACACGTATATAGGATCAACATAGATGCCATGGAAGGACACTCATTCAGACACACAGACACACACACTTCATTCATCAACTCATATCTCCACATTCATGAAGATTTCTTGACGCCTCATCAATCTAAGGACGCAAGAAGTAATTCCTCTTTAAGCGGAAGCCATCTTGGAAACCATGACAACCATTTTAAACCAGTAGTCATTTTGGAATGAATAATTATGTCGTATTGATTTTTACCTTATATTCAATTGTGTTATTTATTCATTTATTGTTTATTATATACAGTTGGATAACTATTTCTCTTCTTGAGTCGATAACTGCCTTTTAAATTTTTCTTAAAGCTTCAATTTTTCGTTATCATTTTTATAATTTCCACTCTATTGACATAGCAAACGTCTAATTTTATTTCACGCTATTAATCACTTACTTAGCTGCAGTATAGTAACGAGTTCGTAAAATACAGACGTTCTGTCTAATCATCATATTTACTTGGTTATTGATTCTACAGGGAGGTTTTATTATTTCTGTGCAATTTAAAAGTACAACACTCCCAATAACGGGTGTTACAATTCATATTCTTAATTTTATGTAATATTGTTTTTGTCAACCAATATATATATACCTATATTTGTATGAATACGTGTCTGGTCAATAAATCTCCTATTGTTTTAGTCTGTGTTCATATTGATTGATCCTGTATCTTAAAAATATTATTGTTTAAAAATGACTCATTCATAAATACTGTGCAGGAAAACTATCCTCATAAGCATGACAGCAGGCTAGTTGTACTGAAGTCTAGTACAACCAGCCTTTCTGTTTTTTTCTCGCATGATCACTGCCAGCGAGGAAACCTCCCACTGTCAGAATACAATAGCGCAGCGGGAGGGATTGCCCTATTTATTTATTAAATTTTTTATTACAGGTACTTTTACAGCATTAAATTACGCAGAACTTTACATATATATTATACATCCACATCAGTCCCTGCCCACAATCTAAGATCCCTAACACACATTCATACATATACTAGGGTCAATTTATACAGGAGCCAATTAACCTACCAGCATGTCTTTTGAGTGTGGGAGGAAACCAGAGTACTATGAGGAAACCCACACTGACTGTGTTGAATGGGGAATGCAGTGATTTTCTTTCTTCCAACCCGTGGTTGAAGGAACTAAATCTATGGCTTACTTAAAGGTATAATACACCTTTAACACAAAACTGCCTAAGCAGATATGGGGAATCTGTAGATAAAAACAAACTGTGCAGCTCTGACTAAAGTTGAATAAAGCCCTTGCTTTAGGTGTAGGCCATTTACATACCTTATGAAGCCTGACTGGAATACTCCCAGGCACTGGTGGAATTTTCAGGGTCGCAGCAGTTGCGACTGGGCCCTGTAGATCCGCCATGCCGGGGGGCCTGCCACCCACCCATGCAGGGCCGGCGCTAGCCCAAGCCACTCACTGGGGATGCTAATTTGTAAAATACCTACGGGGCTGATGTCACTATCCACAAGACAGCATAGGTGCCAGGCTAGGGGGCGGCGAAACACACATGTGAAGGCACCCCCGGACTCGGTGTCTGTGCACAAACAATTCAGATTTTCACCTCTTCATCCCCCATTCCGCCAGCCTGGTTTTTAGAGCTCTGTCCCCAGCCTGCAATGCCGCCCTAGCAGCGGCAGTGAGAAGAGGAGGGGAGAGAGCCAGGACACAGAGCAGCCTGCCGGAGTACTGAATGTTACATGGAAGCGTCCTGAGATGGAAGCCCTGCATGTTAGGTTCGGGCTTGCCATGATTTCATTTCCCTCTTCCTGGACTGTCGGGGATCAGTGGTGGGAGGACAGGCAGCAGCGCCTCTCTCCTTTGAGGTGAGACCACCACCGCCGCTGTCTCAGTAAGTGGGAGAACAGGCAAAACAAGTGCAATGTATTGTGTACGGAAGTAATGTGTGTAGGGGGGGGGGACAGTAGGGTTGCCACCCTTTCTTTAAGCCAAACCCGAACACTTTAGCGGCATGGGACACCTTTGGGTGCCCCCAAGGAGAGTAGTAATGTGGTCTGCATAGCGTGCCACAGTGAATACTGACATCTGACATCATTGCCCTGCCCCCCAGTGATGTCAAACTTGTCTCCAGACTGCCACCCACAGCTCCCGGATGGCAACAGATTTATGTGTGACTATCTTGGTTACTTGGGGAACCACATCCTGGTCTGAATATTGTGTATTGGTATGAATATTGTGTCCGGGTTTCAGTCTGCCTGAAACCCGAACACATAATTCAAAACCTGGACTGTCCGAGTGAATCCCAGACAGGTGGCAGCCCTAGGGGACAGAGGGGAAGTAATGTGTGTGGGAGGGTAACAGAGGGGAACTAATGTGTGTGTGGGGGGGTGTACAGAGGGGAACTAATGTGTGTGTGTGGGGAGGGGGGTACAGAAGGGAACTAATGTGAGTGTGTGGGGGGGGGGGGTACAGAGGGGAATTAATGTGTGTGTGTGGGGGGGGGAGTACAGAGGGGAACTAATGTGTGTGTGGGGGATACAGAGGGGAACTAATTGGTGGGGGGTTATTTGAGGTGTGGAGGTTCAGGTTCAGCTTTGTAAAAAAAAAGTGCAGATATTTTTGCAGGTAAAAAAATGTGTCTGTACAAAGGGGGGCTGTGTAATACACCATGGGTCTGCACCAAGTGGGGTGTCTATACTGCGGGGGTTCTGTACTAAGGAATGTGTCTATACTGCGGGGGTCTGCACTAAGGGGGATTCTATACTGATGGGGGGTTCTGCACTAAGGGGGGATTCTACACTGATGGGGGTGTTTCTACTGAGAGGGGGTCTGTACTGAGGCAGGGGGGTCTGTTCTTAGGGGGATCTACACTGCGGGAGGGGGGTCTGTAGTAAGTGGAGAGGGGTCTGTACTGAGTGGGGTCTATACTGAGGGGGGGACTATAGTTGGTGGGGGGGGTGACACCAATTTTTTCCGCAACAGGTGACACCAACCCTAGTGATGCCACTGATTGACGGTAAGTCAATCAATTGATAGAGCTTAGCAATCGATGAGAACCTCCACCACTGTGCTTCTTACTGATCCCATCCTCCACCACTGATCTCATTCCTACCCCCCCCCCCCCACCATTACTTCTACAACAGAGGTGATGGGGGGGATAGGGATGAGATCAGTGGTGGGGGGATGGGATCAGTAAGAGGCAGGGGTGGTGGTGGGAGAGGATGGCACCACCACTGCCACCCCCCTTAAGTACAACCAATGCCACCCCCCTAAGTTACAACCGCTGCCACCCCCCCCTCGAGTACAACCGATGCCACTCCCCCTCAACACCAGCACTTCCACTGATCCCATTCCTCTTCCACATCAGCACTGTTACTGATCCCATTCCCAAGGGCAGATTTAATTGATCCTATGATTGCTTCATAGGATCAGAAACCGATGTATTGCTTCATTTATGTGAAATCCCTGGTGATATGGCCAGTCCCCCTGAATGAATGAATGAAAACTTATATAGCGCGGCACATGCGAACTAAATCGCCTCTGGGCGCTTGTTGTTCCTGTCTCTTTTGATATCAAAAGAGATGCGTCTTGATCTTTCTCCTGAATGCTAAATGGTTTTCCTCCAACCGAATGCTGGTTGGTAAAGCGTTCCATAGTCTGGGACCCTGGACCGCGAATCTTCTTTCTCCTTTGGACTTGTAATTGGCTTTCGGTATATGGAGCAGATTTTGGTTGGTGGATCGCAGAACGCGATTGGAGTTGTGAGCTTTTATTTTTTCGCATAGATAATGGGGAGCATTCCCATGGATACATCTATGCGTTAGACAGAGTGCTTTAAAAACAATTCTGTCTTTTACTGGCAACCAATGAAGGGTTCTCAGTGAAGGTGAGATTGATTCCCATGTTTTTTTTCCAGTCACTAGTCTGGCGGCCGTATTTTGAACGACTTGCAGACGAGCGATTTGGTACTTTGGGAGTCCGAGGTAAAGGGCGTTTGCATAGTCCAATCTAGAGTTTACAATCGCTCCCAACACGGCCGCTATGTCTTCTTTGGGAGTAAAAGGAGTAAGTTTGCGTAGTAGGCGCAGCAGATGGTGAGATCCGCTGACTACTGACCCTATTTGTGCATCCATTGTCATGTAGGAGTCAAAGATGACCCCGAGACTTTTGACTTTGGCGCTAGGGGTGATGATTTTGCCCAGAATGGGCGGGGGTATCCAAGTTGTTGCAGGTTGATTCATATACGCTTGGCGTGAAACAGGAGAAGTTCTGTTTTTGCTCCGTTGAGTTTAAGATAACTCTTTGTCATCCAGTTCTCTATCAAAGAGAGGCATTTCTCTAGATTGAGGTGGTGATCCTTTTTATCCAGTTGCGTGTCGTCTGCATATGAGTGATAAAGCAGTTTTTGGCTGCTAATGATTTCCTGCTTTCCTATTAAAAACTTACCACACTAGGCAGGAACGCACAGCATGGTCAGTACTCTAGTTAGGCTGCTAACTCCGTGTGCTCTCCTCCAATGATCAATAAATGTTTTATAGTGTAAAAAAAATAAAGTATCTAAATCATGCTTTTCGGGGGGGGGGGGGGGGGTGTGCTGGTAATGCACAGGATGTGCAAAAACAACAAGGATATGGACAGCCGCACTCCAGTAACTTAAAAAAGACGTGCCCTTTATTGGGTACAGGAAAAAATACACTACAGGTATCAGCACACAGTGGGATAAACAGCTGACGCTTTTCGCATTGAGTGTCAATGCTTAATCATAGCTAACAATATAGCTAACAATAGCTATGATTAAGCATTGACACTCAATGCCAAACGCGTCAGCTGTTTATCCCACTGTGTGCTGATACCTGTAGTGTATTTTTTCCTGTACCCAATAAAGGGCACGTCTTTTTTAAGTTACTGGAGTGCGGCTGTCCATATCCTTGTTGTTTTTGCACATCCACCATCACAGGAGTGAACTCTCAAATGCTGAGCTACTGCATTAGGGGAGAGAAATAGTATGTTATTGGGTTTGAATCAGAGAAAGAGCTCACTACTGTGAAGGTGGTGGTGAGCAGTGACGACTAGGCCACACTTAGCAACATCCTGGGACTATTCCAGTCAGGTTTCACAAGGTATATAAATGGCCTACACCTATAGCAAGGTGTATATTCATTTGTAGTCAGAGTTGCACAGTTTGTTTTAATCTATAATCACCCCTTACCCACATAGGCAGTTTTTTTGTAAAGGTGAACTATCATTTTAGGAGTCAGGAACTTACCCAAGTACTTGTAACCACTGAGGTAACTCAGTCACCTTAACCTGGCCGTACATTATACAATCTTATTATACAATTTTCCTTTAGATTTACTAACAAAACATATAATATGAGGTCAAACCTAAATATGTTCAATGTGCATCCAATCAGACAAGGTCTTGCACTACAAAGCTGAAATCTTCCTCCCGACCCTTATCAGCCCTGATCAATCTGGTTTTACCCCGGGGAGACAGGCGTCGGATGCGACTAGGAGGGTGCTCGGGGTGGTGCAGTGTGCTAAGTCCTGTCGGACGCCTTCTCTGCTGTTGTCCTTGGACGCGGAGAAGGCGTTCGACAGGATACATCGGGGGTACATGAGATATACTCTACAGAGGTTTGGCTTCACGGGACCCATCCTTTCGGCCATACTTGCCTTGTATTCCTCCCCTTGTGCTCAGGTGTATACATCAAACCTATTGTCGGATGCATTTACTATTTCTAATGGCACAAGACAGGGGTGCCCCCTCTCCCCCTCAATTTTTAATCTCTTGATAGAACCCCTAGCGGAGAGGATTAGATCCCATCCGGATATCAAAGGTTTCCCTGTTCAAGGTAGATCCCACACTATTAATCTCTTTGCCGACGATATAATCATCTTCCTCACCTCTCCCTCGACCTCACTGTCGCATGCCCATGACGCACTAGCAGCATTCAGTGACATCTCTTATTACAAGGTGAACTTCTCAAAGTCCATCATTCTTGACCTGGGCATTCCACCTCCTACAAAAGCTCATCTCCAAAAATCCTTCCCCTACACTTGGAGCAAATCTTCTATCTCCTATCTAGGAATTAAAATAATGGCGGACCCATCCAAACTTGCGGATGCCAACTACTTACCTTTGATCGACAAACTGACTAAAGACAGCAATAGATTCGCTAATACGGAGCTATCTTGGACTGGACGTTTAGCCACATTTAAAATGATGATCCTGCCTCAGATGCTTTACATCTTTAGAACGCTTCCTTCCCCATTCCCAGGGTGCACCTTAAAGCCCTCAATGGCATCCTGTCCAAATTTATTTGGAAATCAAAAAGACCCCGTTGTGCCAGAACCTTATTGGTCAGACATAGGTCGGTGGGAGGGATGGGGCTTGTGGACATTCAAGATTATTTTCGGGCGTCGATTCTGACACAACTCAGACCATGGCTGACCTCGCGGGACGACTCTGACTCTATCTGGACCGACATTGAGATGTCCCTTAGCCCGACTAAAAATCTCAAGCTCCTTCTACTACTCGACACGTGGAAACCGTTACCGCTAAGTACTTTACCGCTCACACTTCGGGCCTCTCTTGCGGCCTGGAGGGAGCTGCGTGATGCGTCTCCCCTGCCCTCTGGACGCGTAGAGCTCTCAGTTCCCATAGAGATCCTTTCTCTGGCTATCTCGAACCTTTCGATGTCGGGCTGGCGGGACAAAGGCATCCTGTACATAGAGGACCTCTACCACAATAATGTCCTTCGCCCGTTCGCCTCTCTTCAGGGTCGATTTGCATTGTCCCATAGGGATCACTATGCTTATCTTAGGATTGCCCATTTTTTTAAATCCCTAACTTCTCATCAAATGTGCTTCCACAGGGAGGCCTGGGACTTCTACACTTCTGGTCCAGCGCCACCCAAGGGTATCGCATTTTTCTACAACTTTTTCCAACACAAAATGCATTTTAAGAAATCCCAGCCGTTTAGGAAGTGGGAGGAGGACTTGGGAGTGACTATTACAGAACAACAGTGGAAGCAAGCATTCCGCTCAATCTACAAAGCGTCTAGCTGTATAAACCACTGGGAACTGGCCCAAAAAATTGCCCTCAGGTGGTATCTCACTCCCTACAGGCTCTCCAAGTTTGTCCATCTTGGCTCACCACTGTGTTGGAGGAACTGTGGGGAGTCAAGTAACCTGCTCCACATGTTCTGGACGTGCAAACACCTGAGGAGCTTCTGGAACTCTATATTTATGTACATCTCCAGGATTACTGGATTTTTGACCCGCCCGAACCCTGCCTTTGTGGTGCTGCATATAGGCACTGAGAGGTTCCCACCAGATCTTAGAGTGGTGATCTCTCATATCCTGTTGGCGGCTAGAACTCTCATTGCGAGATACTGGAAGGCAGATAGGGCCCCCAATGCATCAGAGGTTCTAGTAATCACCCGGTCGCACTATGGATTGTCTATGAGTCCCTAATAGCTAATAGGAGAGGCAGCAGGCAGAGGTTTGATGGTATATGTCAGGTATGGACCACACATTTTCCAAGTGATGTATAGGTGAACTTTTCGAGTTACTGATATGATTTGTTTCTAAATGATTGCTGTACTGAGGGCGGGCAGACCCTCCCTTCCCTTCCCTTCCCTTACCTTTACCCCCTCCTCCCCTCCTCCCCCCCCTTCCTTTCTTATGCTCCTGTAGACCCCATATGGAATGTCATCGTGAAATTGGCCTGTTATATCTCTATACCCTTTTGTATTCTCTTGTTCATTATCTCTGATCCTTGGTTATGTACCATAACCTGTTTTGTAAAACTTTTCAATAAAAACGAATTGATAAATAAAAAAAGCTGAAATCTAAAGAATATTGTAAAGAAATTGTACAAGAAAATTGTATAACATATAGCCAGCTTTAATCCAATCACCATGGAATGTGTCATGGTAGATACTGATTGTCAAAGAACAGAATTTTAGGTGTAACATTTTGTGAAAACACAGTGTTCTATTTAACATAAACCAAGCACCAAAGTACTTTGAAGTCTACAGTAGGTGAACCCGATTTTGTGTCAATCTCGCTCTCTTTCTCGGCGAGATTGAGCACCTACGAGCCCCATCGCGGGAGCCAGCGCCGAGCTGGCTTGCCGCGATGGAGACAGAGCCGTCATAGAAGCGACGGGAGATCCGACTTGGATTCCCGCCAATTCTACACGTGTGCGGCGTTTGTTATGAATCCTGAGGGGGAAGTCCCCGCCGGATTTTAAATAAAAATCCGGCATGGGTCCCCCCCTCAGGAGCATACCGGGCCCTTAGGTCTGTTATGGGTTGTAAGGAGAGCCCCCCTACGCCGTTTTTTTCGGCGTAGGGGGGCTCTCCTTACAACCCATAACAGACCTAAGGGCCCGGTATGCTCCTGAGGGGGGGACCCATGCCGGATTTTTATTTAAAATCCAGCGGGGACTTCCCCCTCAGGATTCATAACAAACGCCGCACACGTGTAGAATTGGCGGGAATCCAAGTCGGATCTCCCGTCGCTTCTATGACGCGCTTGCTGGGATGTGCTGTCACTATTCCAGTGAGTGCGATTTCGGCGAGATCTCGGCACCACGTCGCCGAGAATCAGCGCGATGCTGTCGTGCTAAAAACACAATATCACAAACACCTACTGTAGGTCATGTGTAAATTGCTTGAGTTGCCTAAAAGCGAAAAGTGTCATATTGCCAGGTTTAGGCTACAGATGGCCATTAGCAGTCATTCCCATTCAATTGCATAATTGAATGGGACAAACTGCTACTAGCTATTCCATGGTTTGATTTAATCAAAACCTTCACAAACATGATTTAAAAATGGAATTTGTGACTGACAGAGAATGTAAAAGGCTCCACTCCTGCTAAGGGGTGATTATTCCAGTTTTTAATGTAGATGGCCTCTTTAATGCCTCTTGTGAGCAGTGGTGGTTCGTCCATAGAGGGCGCTGGAGCGCCGCCCCCTCTGGCTCCGCACTGCCACTGACTAATAACATAGGGGTAGATTCAACAAGCAATTGCGTCTGCGTAACCATAGTTACGCAGCGCAATTGCTTAGTTGCGCCGGCGTATCGACTGCTCCTGATTCAGGAAGCTCGATACACCGACTGCAGCCTAAGATATGACTAGCATAAGGCGACGTCATTAGCCGCAATGCACGTCGGGAAAGTTTCCCGACGGAGCATGCACACTACGTTCGGCGCGGGAACACGCCTAATTTAAATGATCCACGCCCCCTACGGGATCATTTAAATTACGCGCCCTTACGCCGGGCATTTTTAAGGAGCGCCTGCGCAAATTACGTAGCTACTGCTTCATGAATGAAGCATAGCGCAGTTAATTTACGGAGGCGCAGTGTTAAAACGGTACGCTGCGCCTCCGTAAGAAATGCGCAATTCGTACCTGAATCTACCCCATAGATTCATTGCATTGCATGAATCTATGTTATTGTCGCCGCTGCTGCTGGTCTAATTCAGATGGCCGGACCTAGAGCGCCGGCCACCTGAATAACGGCAGCTGGTTGGCTGTACGGAAATGCCTATCAGAGCCAGCGGCTCTGATAGGCTTTCCGAGTACAGCCCTGAGGTTGTAGTTGGCTTCTAAATGCATATCCTCGGGACCTACAGGCGGTGCGTTCCTTGGATAAGACTGACAGGCGTCTCAGCCAATCAGGTTCACCGGTTCTGGCTATGGGTAATCTGATTAGCTGAAGCGTCATCGAGGGCGGGAGAAGACATTGAGGAACGTGGATGGGCGGGGGAGGGACATTTTACAGGGCACAGCGGTGACGAAGGGCACAGTGACATCAATGGGCACAGTGGCGACAATTTGACACAGTGGGGGGACAATGGGCACAGTGGGGACAATTGGCGTAGCGGCATGAATGGGCACAGTGGCGACAATTAAAGGGCACAGTGACATCAATGGGCACAGTGGCGACAATTAAAGGGCACAGTGGTGACAATTGGCACAGTGGCGACAATTGATGGCACAGTGGCTGTGTTTGATGGCATGGCACAGTGGCTGCGATTGATGGCATGGCACAGTGGCTGCGTTTGATGGCATGGCACAGTGGTGCGAATTGATGGCACAGTGGCTGCGTTTGATAGCATGGCACAGTGGCTGCGTTTAATGGCATGGCACAGTGGTGCGAATTGATGGCACAGTGACTGCGTTTGATGGCATGGCACAGTGACTGCATTTGATGGCGTGGCACAGTGGTGACAATTGATGGCACAGTGGCTGCGTTTGATGGCATGGCACAGTGGTGACAATTAATGGCACAGTGGCTGCATTTGATGGGCACAGTGAGGCTGCAATTTTTTTCTTTTTCGTTTGCGCCCCCCCAAAAATCTTGAGCACCAGCCGCCACTGCTTGTGAATTAGTTCTCCCCTCTGTCTAAAATGTGCACCTTATTGTCCTGGGAAGGAAGACTCCTGTCCACCGACCTGTAGAATTTCTCCTTCCTGTTGGAATAAAGTTTATTAAGGTTGTTTCATCTTCCCAATGTACAGGTCCTTGTATTCCTCACTAGCATTGCCTTTCATATATCAAGATACTTCACTTGTGTTTGTGTGTTGTTGGGTCTTTTGGATATACCAGCTTCTTTTTCAGTGTACGGCTGAATAAATATTTTTTGTTTTATTAATTTTGTCAATTTTCTACCATTTTTCTTTGTAAAAGTTTTAAACATAAAGATCTATCATTTAATAAAATGTAAACAAAAGGTGAAAAGTGGAGAAACACACTGCAACACCAGAACAAAATATAAAAGGAATGGAATAAAAATATAAAATAAACTGTGAAGCCACATTGAGGAAAGTTCTCCCTCCAAAATCCCTCCACTGAAAATATCACATCACCTGGTTTCAAGAGATACAATAAAGTAAGTCTTCAGTGCATGGCTGAATCATTCACAGTATACATTCAGCTGGGATAATTCTACTTTGGTTGGAAAATTAAAAGAGACATTGCCCAGGGCAACTTTGTAAGTAAATGGAACCATCAGAAACGTAATTTCCCATTAAAAGTGGAGAAAATGTAAACATTTATGAATAGAGCCCTAAATGCATTAATCTTAAAACCCAACGCCAAGCAAAACTCAACTCCAGGTTTAGAGGATTGGTCAGGTTTTAATTTCTTGAGAACACTAAAGCCTCGTACACACGATCAGTCCATCTGATGAGAACGGTCTGAAGGACCGTTATCATCGGTTAACCGATGAAGCTGACTGATGGTCCGTCGTGCGTACACACCATCAGTTAAAAAAACGTCGACTTAATGCTTAACTCCCCGGCGGAACAACCCCAGTTGCAATTTCTGCAAAGATGGGAATCAGACCTGCAGTGCTCATTCACCGATGTCCAGAAACAATCAATTATCGGATTCTCTCTAAAAATCTCTGTCTGCACCAAGATCCAAGAACTAAACTATAAGGTTATGACCCGATGGTACTATACTCCCAGCCGCCTCCACAAGTTCTTCCCGAATACTTCGGACAGATGCTGGAGGTGCCAGACGGGGGAGGGGACCCTCCTTCATCTCTTCTGGTCTTGCCCTCTATTGCAGCACTTCTGGACGTCAGTCCGCACGGTCACTCAGAAATTCACTGACCATCACATTACGGACGACCCAGCTGTTATCTTGCTGCATGCCACCTCACTTTCGGCCCGGAACTATAAAAAGTCAATTGTTAGGCACCTTCTGAATGCGGCCAAAGCTTGCATCCCGCTTTTGTGGAAAAACACTAATCCGCCGACTATGGGGATGTGGCTACGTAGAGTGGAGGAGATCAGGAGACTGGAGGACCTGGTCCATTCGGCTCAAAACAAACAGGAACGACACTCCCAAATGTGGCCACTCTGGGCCATGTTCATTTATTCGGATGAAGGGGTGGCTATGCTGGCAACATGAGCAACGACGTATGACAATTTGGGAGGGGGATGGGCCCTCCCGGTGGAGTCCTCGCCCCTCAGGTCCCCCACCCTCCCTTCCCCGTTCTTCTCCCCGCTAATTCATTCCCCCCCCCCCCCCCTTCGTTCTTTCCCTCTCTCCCTCTCTGTCTCACCATTCTCCTCTTTCTCCAATCTTATACACACACACACCAAGGTCAGGTATAGGGTCTCCAGAGATAAGTGCTTCATAGACGGCGTGGGCCTGGTTACTAGGCCAGGCCTGAAGCTGTGTGGATGTAGAATGATTTCAACCCGCCAGATGAGATCTTAGTGAATAGTCAGGTCATACACTTACGATTTGTCGGATTACTATCAGCTGCACTATGGTTTGGATTGATGATGTGGCACCCATGTACCTGTACTTGTCCATTTTTTGAAATTTTTATAATGTACTGTACTTTCGCTGTTCTTTCTTCTATTTCATTTTCACTTTGAAAACAATAACATTTATATTTAAAAAAAAAAAAAAAACGTCGACTTGATTCTGAGAATGCGCGGGTTTTGCATACTAACGATCGGTTTTGACCTATCGGTTAGGCGTCCATCGGTTCAATTTTAAAGCAAGTTCTCATTTTTTTGACCGAAGGTTAAATAACCTATGGGGCCTACACACGATCGGTTTGGACTGATGAAAACGATCCTTCTGACCGTTGTCCTCTGGCGATCCTATCGTGTGTGTACGAGGCCTAAGGCCTCGTACACACACGATAGGTTAACCAGAGGACATCGGTCTGATAGACCGTTTTCATCGGTCCAAACCGATCGTGTGTAGGCCCCATAGGTTATTTAACCTTAGGTTAAAAAAAGCCAACTTGCTTTAAAATCAACCTATGGATTCCTAACCGATGGGAAAAAAACGATCGTTAGTAGGCAGGTCCATCGGTTAAAAACCCACGCATGCTCAGAATCAAGTCGACGCATGCTTGGAAGCATTGAACTTCGTTTTTTTCAGAACGTCGTTGTGTTTTACGTCACCGCGTTCTGACACGATCGTTTTTTTTAACTGATGGTGTGTAGGCACGACGGACCATCAGTCAGCTGCAGAGGTTAACCTAGGACAACAGTCCTTCAGACCATTGTCCTCTGGTTAACCTATCGTGTGTACGAGGCCTAAGGGGTCAATCCAGATATGAAGTGTCACAATAAAATGTTCTATCAAGTGCATTTTGAATAACCCCCTCATCAGGGCTCAGATTTATTGTACAGGTGGAACAAGCCCAGATAAAGCGGGTTTGTACAGTGCCTTGAAAAAGTATTCAAACCCCTTGAAATTTTTCACATTTTGTCATGTTACAACCAAAAACATAAATGTATTTTATTGGGATTTCATGTGATAGACCAACACAAAGTGGTACATAATTGTAAATTGGAAGGAAAATGATCAATGGTTTTCATTTTTTTTTACAAATAAATATGTGAGAAGGGTGGCGTGCCTTTGTATTCAGCCCCCCTGAGTCAATAATTTGTGAAACCACCTTCGTTGGAATTAAAGCTGCAAGTCTTTTTGGGGATGTCTCTGCCAGCTTTGCACATCAAGAGAGTGAATTTTTTGCCCATTCTTCTTAGTAACATAGCTCAAACTCTGTCAGTTTGGATGGAGAGCATCTGTAAACAGCAATTTTCAAGTCTTGCCACAGATTCTTAATTGGAATTAGGTCTGGACTTTGACTGGACCATTCTAACACATGAATATGTTTTGATCTAAACCATTCCATTGTAGCTCTGGCTGTAAGTTTAGAGTTGTTGTCCTTTTGAAAGGTGAACCTCCACCCCAATCTCAGGTCTTTAGCAGACTCTAACGGGTTTTCTTCTAAGATTGTTCTGTATTTGGCTCCATCAGTCTTTCCATCAACTCTGACCAGCTTCCCTGTCCCTGCTGAAGAATTGCATCCCCAAAACATGATGCTGCCACCACCATGTTTCATGGTGGGGATGATGTGCTCATGGTGATGTGCAGTGTTACACCTAGCGTTTTGCTTTTAGGCCAAAAGGTTTAATTTTGGTCTCATCTGACCAGAGCACCTTCTTCCACATGTTTGCTGTGTTCCCATCATGGTTTTGTGCAAACTACAAATGGGATTTCTTTTGGCTTTCTTTTCTTCTTGCCACTCTTCCATAAAGGCCAGATTTGTGGAGTTCATGACTAAGGCCCCGTACACACGGCCGAGGAACTCGACGGGCAAAACACATTGTTTTGCTCGTCGAGTTCCTTGTGAAGCCGCCGAGGATCTCGGCGAGCCAAGTTTCCTCATTGACTAACGAGGAAATAGAGAACATGTTTTCTATTTGGCCCGACGAGATCCTCGTCGCCTTCCTCTGCCAAAAGTGTACACACCACCGGGTTTCTGTGCTGAGAAACTCGGTCGTGTGTACGGGGCCTTATAGTTGTCCTGTGGACCAATTCTACCACCTGAGCTGTAGATCTCTGCAGCTCCTCTAGAGTTACCATGAGCTTCTTGGCTGCTTCTTTGATTAATGCTCTTCTTGCCCGTCCTGTTGGTTTAGGTGGATGACCATGTCTTGGTAGGTTTGCAGTTGTGCCAAACTCTTTACATTTTCAGATGATGGATTGAACATTGCTCCATGAGATGTTCAAAGCTTGAGATATTTTATAACCTTACCCTGCTTTAAACTTCTCCATTACTTTATCCCTGACCTGTCTGGTGTGTTCCTTGGTCTTCATGATGCTGTTTGTTCACTAAGGTTTTCTAACAAACCTCTGAGGGCTTCACAGAACAGCTGTATTTGTACTGAGATTAAATTACACACAGGTGGACTCTATTTACTAATTAGGTGACTTCCGAAGGCAATTGATTCCACTTGATTTTAGTTAGGTGTATCAGAGTAAAGCGGGTTGAATACAAATGCACACCACACGTTTCATATATTTATTTGTAAATACATTTAAAGCCATTTATCATTTTCCTTTTACTTTACAATAATGTTGAACTCTGTGTTGGTCTATCACATAAAATCCCAATAAAATACATTTACGTTTTTGGTTGTAAGGACAAAATGTGTAAAATTTCAAAGGGTATTAATACTTTTTTAAAGCACTAAATATGACCCCTGAAATGCATTGGAATCCACTGCTGATAGATAGACAGGTCATTAAAGTTTGGCATTCACATCCTTTAACTCTGTACAAGTTGACTTTACCAGGGACCCCATTGAGGCTCCACAGGGCTATAGAGACCTGCCAACATTTGATTTGGAATATTCACCAAGCTTGGAGTGCAACATTCCACCACCCTATCCGAAAAAGATATCAGTTGTCAGAATTGGGGCAATGAGTGGACAGTCCTGGCATATTTAGAGGTGGGGTTTGGGTAGGAGGAATCCGTAAAGTGGGCACCCTTGCATATTTAGGGGCAGGGTCTGCAAGGCACTGACCTATAATGTAAGACTGATTTGTGCACATCCACCCAAAACGTTGGTGGGCAGGCAGTGTTTCAGGATCTGGGGCCATAGTACCAAACCAAGTAGGAAACTGTTCGAAATTCTGTATATAGCCCTACAGAACAAACAGTGCATATTCCACATGGGCTTTGCTGCATACAGGAAAAAAAAATAAGCTTTATTCAGGGAAAAGGTATATAGAGCATATCATGCAAGCAGCTACAAACTTTTAAACACTGCCATCTACTGGTTGAAAAATATAGCTCTACCAAATACTGAAGTATAGCCCCGCTGACATCAGGGAGGGCTAACATTACACCTCAAGGTAGTGGTTCTTAGGCATGGTAGGTATGGTCATGCAGAAAACATGAAAGTGGCCACAGCACACATTAATTAATTACGTCAATAAAAGCATATATCCATTTATTGCACAACATAGGTAAAAAAAAGTTCTGCTTCAGCGTGGTACAAAGGAGAGCTGGGTGCAGTGCAGCCAGAGAACAGGCAAGCAGCTGTCCTGCACGAGATCCTGGACCCACCAAAGAGATGTAAAGACATCTGCATTGATGGGC
Source organism: Rana temporaria (assembly GCF_905171775.1). Taxonomy (NCBI): domain Eukaryota; kingdom Metazoa; phylum Chordata; class Amphibia; order Anura; family Ranidae; genus Rana; species Rana temporaria. The sequence continues at coordinate 366,333,105 of NC_053491.1, read as the reverse complement.
TTCTTGGACCAAAACAGCAGGCATGGTCAAGTAAAGGGGGCCTCCTTTATCAAGTATGCTCAATAGTGAAGCAAGATTTTCTTTTATACTAATGGCTGCGAGCCGGAGCCGATATGGCAAGCAGGAATTTAGAGTGAATTTGGCAGGTTTAAAAAGACCAATTAGCTTGCAAGGGCAGGATGGATGCATGGCAGTCACCATACATATTTATTTTGTTGAAAATCAACAAATCATATAGGGAATGATATAGGAAACTAGATGAAGATCAATAAAAGAGATGTTAATAAAGCAAAACTGACTGAAGGACCGAACTGGTTCAAATAATATTAGGTATTTGGCTGGTGTTGTAGTAATAGAAGACAATTAGAAACAAAGTATCGGTCAGTCTTGGGAAATCCTGGGATAGTACATTTCTTTTGATATAGATACATTTTGTTAAAAAAAATAACTTTTTTATACTTTTGGAAGGTATTAATAAAACTGTCAAGACGAAAAGCTGATAGAAAGCAGTATGTCTGAGGGAAGAAACAAAGGACTTGTATATTGCTAGGCAAGAAGGAGAGACATCTGAACAAAAGAGAATGGGAGACAAAATACCACATTATTAATTTCAATAAAATGAAAAACATGATGAAATAATAAAAAACTGTAAAAGTTAAAGAGTGAATAGAATTGAAAAACATAAACTCAGACTGTTGATCATAAGCCTATATATATATATATATATATATATATATATATATATATATATATATATATATATTAAACGGTATTCTAAAAAATAATAGATAATAAATTGGAGTACATAATAAGTTGTATTAGATTACATTCACAATGATTATAATTATCACTAAGAAACATGCATGTGTATATATAAAGAGGAAATAATATCCACATATGTTTTAAACCCATAGTGTATGTTATCTACAGTAGAATATCTGTTTTAACCATTAACAATTAGGAAAGGAATAAAAAAATTAGGGGGGGGGTGAAAAATTAACCTCCAAATCCTAATTTAAACCCTTTGGAACAATGGTATTTACCAAGAAAATCCAGAAACTCTCATGTCTACACAGTTGTTATAATCTTTCTCCAAAAGAAGAGAGAGGAGGAATGGAGTCTATATTCCATACTCTAAGATCTTTAGTGGATTCATTATGTTTCAGGGTGAAGTGTTTAGGCTCAGTGTGTTCCAAGTTACCATACATATAGTACGGCCTATGTCAGGTCACCTGTGGCCAGGTGACAAGTGCACTCTGTTGGGGTCAGGGGTGCACCACAGGGTAGTGAACCTTATAGCCGACTGCTGTGGATGGACCACAGAGCGGATATGGAGGAGAAGTTCGCTGGGGCACAAACGGTGATCCTACAGGCAGCTTGAGCCCAAGATTCCCCAGGAGGCGGAATCTAAGACCCAGTTTGGTGTTCACCAGAGCCTCTAGTGGCGAGGATGGCCTTCGCTGCAGCTGGATCCAGGTTGCGGCCCCTGGAGTCCCCTAGGTCACGCTCCGTAGGGAGAGAGGGGAAGCAGCACACAGGACACAAGCAATAGTGGAGGGTAAGCTGAGGTCGGGGGAACAAGAAGACGTGGATTAACCAAGAGCCAGGCCGAGGGTCAGGGTCACAGGCAAACAGGAGAAGTCGGAGACAAGCCAAAGTCGGTACACAAAGATATTAACGTAGCACACGGCAAGCAGGAACACAAGCTAACAAACAACGTTGAACAGCAAAACAGACCTGCAGTGCACTAGTTTATATAGAGTATCTGGGATGGCCTGGGGTGGAGCCATACAGGGAGGAGAGATGATAAAAGGCAGCCAGATAAGGAAGTCTGGCCTATAATGAACACATGGAGAGGAGGTAAGCTGCCAGACATACAGTACTACACATCCATGACAGTCTACATAAAGAAGACTACAAAAGTGGTGGAGCAAGTGAAAAACTTTTCACTAGTGTATTCCTTGCCATCAGAATCAAAGAAGGGTTTTTATCGTGGATTCACAAAATTTCACATTTTACAAAGACTTTTCTTACATCTATACATTCCTTATCATGTTGCAAAAGAAAGCCATTGGATGTGAGGTGGGCCTGGGGGGCATAGGAAGTTATCTGCGGGCAATTTTGTTCTTGATATTTGGTGCCTTTTTATAAACAAACTTATCGTTTAGGAGGGATGACTGAAGGCACTTTGGGCCCCCTGAAAAAGTATATTCCAGTGTCAAGAAATTATACATTCCATTTGTTTGGTTTTACAGTGGTAGTTGGTAACGAATCTGACTTCAGGCATATTAGTTTGCTGTTTACATGAAGTGGTGATTACAGCGCATTCAGATTGAACTTGATTGATGAAATCTGCATTGTAGCCTTTCTCAAGGAATTTTTTTAGTAAGTATAGAGCTTTGGGATTGGTAGTCAGAGTCAAGAGTACAATTTCTACACAGTCTGGTGAATTGTCCTTTAGGAACATTGTTAAAGGAGAAGCATGGGAATCAGGGTTACTACAGTTTTATACTTACCTAGGTGGATGCAACATCTATCCCCCGGCATCTCTTTACTGAGAACAGAGCCACCGAACACTGCCGATTGCTCAGTTCTCTCACCCCACCGAGCAAAGAGCTGCTGACTGTCAGATCATTGGAGCGCTGACCTGTGGAGGGGCATGGAGCGGCTGTCTCAGTGGCTCGCTGAGACTGCCATTAGTCCAGGCAGCTGGCAGATCCAGACTTTTTACGTTGGGATGACGCGCTGCCTCGACTGACCTTGGTGATGTCAGCGGTGAGCGGACTTTAGACTGCTCTCCGCTGAAAATGGGTCACAGGAGTGCAAAATGGATTGCACTCCTGTGACCCATAGGTGAAGCCCAGCCTAAAAAGCTCAGGCTGGACTTCTCCTTTAAGTTCGCATGTGTAGCGCTATATACATTTTTCACTCACTCAAATTTTCACTCAATCCATCTAGAGTGGTGACAGCTATGTGAGTGTAAATATGAGTTTTCTGAATTTGGTTTAAACTGGGTCTTAGTTACTATAATGCCATTGTGATGGCCTAGTTACAGGTCGAGAAACACTAAAAAAGCTTTTGTCCCATACATGGATAAATGTTAAACCAAGAGTATTGTTATTCCAATATTGGAAAAAAGGTGCTATATCTGATGGAGGGCCATCCCAGATGATGAAAATGTCATCTATGTATCTACCAAAGAATACTAGATGAGCCGCAAATGGATTGTTCCTCCAGATACAAGAGTATCAACCCATGGTAAGGTTGGTGTAACTTTGTGCAAAGGAAGCACCCATGCCAGTGCCCTGTATCTTATTTCCTTGCTAACGATTCCCAGTTATATCATATGCAGACTCATTTCTTTTTTCATTATTCCATCTTACTGAAATGAGTAATGTGGTATTTTCTGTCTCATGTTCTCTTTTGTCCGGATGCCTCCTTGCTTAGCAATATATAAGTCCTTTGTTTGTTACCACATACATACTGCTTTCCATCAGGTTTTAGCTTGACAGTTTTATCAATACCTTCCATAAGTGTAAAATGCCTTCAAAGGTTAACAGCCACAGTTATTTTTTTAACAAAATGTATCTATATCAAAAGAAATGTACAATCTCAGGCTTTTCCAAGACTGACCAATACGTTGTTTCTAATTGTCTTCCATTACTACAACACCAGTCAAATACCTAATATTATTTGAACCAGTTCGGTCCTTTAGTCAGCTTTGCTTTATTATCCACTTCAATACCGGCCCATAGTCATTTGACGTCCACAGATGGGATCTCCCATCCTGGGTGGACGTCATATGACGTCCTGGGCTTTGGGGGGGGGATATCTGAGTGATGCCTGCAGCTAGAGGCATAATTCAGATATCCTTCTCTTCTGCCGGCGATTCTGTGCAACATAAGAATGATCATAGCGGCAGTTCCGCCACTTGATCATTCTTATAGGCGGCGGGAGGGGACATCAGGGCAAAATCGTGGGTGCGCGATATACGCCGATACCCGCTTTCCCGCCACGAGTTTGAATACTGCGCCGGCATATACCGAGCGCAGTACACTCGTGAATCTTCAGCATACAGGACGTCAGCACGACAGTTGCCGTGCCTGCCCGAAGATTCACGAGTGTACTGCGCTCGGTATATGCCGGCGCAGTATTCAAACTCGTGGCGGGAAACGAGCGGGGAGGACGCGAGGACGCCGCGAGGACGCCGCAGAAGGACACCGGACCCGCCGAAGAGGACCCCCGACCTGCCGAAGAGGATCCCGGACCCGCCGAAGAGGACACCGACTCGCCGAAGAGGACACCCGACCCGCCGAAGACGGACGCCGGACTCGCCGAAGAGGACACATGAAGCCGCAGAAGGACGCCGGACCCTACGAGGCCGCCGATGGATGCCGCGCAATACACCAAAACTGTAAGTACAAAAAAAAAAATTTTCCACAGGATTGGGGGCCACTTTAGGGGTGTGCGGAATACGAGGGAGCGCGTTATACCGCGATAAATACGGTAGTGAAGCTGCTCCTTTAAGTGACCAACACTTACAACAAATACCAGTATAAAGCAAAAAATAGGCACTACTATAAGCCAATTTAAGTGAATAGTCAATCAAAAGTACACTGATTAATAAATCCCCCAAAAAAGTATTAATTAAATATCAAAAGTCCTTATTGAAGTGTTACTAAACCCACAACAGTAAAATATGTCTGTATATGCAGAATAGCATGCTTGTAACTTAAAGGGTTAATACTCTGTATTGTGAAAAAAGGCTCTTTAAACCTGTATGGACAGATCCTCCCCCTCCTGCAGGGTTTCTCTCCACAAGGCCAGATAAGACACAGTCAGAGTAGTAAGGCTGCACATGCTTAGTCTGGTCTCTACTGTATTGCTGGAGAGAACATTTCCTTGTTGATGTGTCCTGCGCTTAAGATGTTTGTATGAAAAAGGCTGCTGCCCCCCCTATTAAATTTCCCAAAGGTGAACCTGTGATAGAAGGAAAAAAGGTAAGTGGGGGTAGTGGCGCTGCCTAATCGGGACACAATAGCTACTGGGACCTGCAAAGGGTTTACCGTGCTGTGTCCTAAGCTTAAAGCGGGAGTTCACCCATTTATTAAAAAAAAATTTTTCTCCCCTTAGCTTCCTGCTCGTTCGGTCTAGGGGAATCGGCTATTTGTATTAAAATATGAGCAGTACTTACCCGTTTTCGAGATGCATCTTCTTCCGTCGCTTCCGGGTATGGGTCTTCGGGAGCGGGCGTTCCTTCTTGATTGACAGTCTTCCGAGAGGCTTCCGACGGTCGCATCCATCGCGTCACTCGTAGCCGAAAGAAGCCGAACGTCGGTGCGGCTCTATACTGCGCCTGCGCACCGACGTTCGGCTTCTTTCGGAAAATCGTGACGCGATGGATGCGACCGTCGGAAGCCTCTCGGAAGACTGTCAATCAAGAAGGAACGCCCATTCCCGCAGCCCATACCCGGAAGCGACGGAGAGGATGCATCTCGTAAACGGGTAAGTACTGCACATATTTTAAAACAAATAGCCGATTCCCCTAGAGAAAACGAGCAGGAATCTAAGGGGGAAAAGTGCCCTCTAAGGGTGAACCCCCGCTTTAATTAAGTGATAATCCCTCACCATCCGTGTGAATAGATACCAGAGACCAAATGTAAACCTGTATAACTATAATACTGGGGTGCCTAAATGTCTATTCAGTATTATTCATAAAGAGTGAGATCTCTAGCTACTTAACCCCCGGATCATATTGCTGCCCAAAGACCAGAGGACTTTTTGCGATTCGGGACTGCGCCGCTTTAACTGACAATTGCGCGGTTGTGCGACGTGGCTCCCAAACAAAATTGGCGTCCTTTTTTTCCCACAAATAGAGCTTTCTTTTGGTGGTATTTGATCACCTCTGCGGTTTTTATTTTTTGCGCTATAAACAAAAATAGAGCGACAATTTAAAAAAAAATGAATATTTTTTACTTTTTGCTATAATAAATATCCCCCAAACATATATAAAAAAACATTTTTTTTCCTCAGTTTAGGCCGATACGTATTCGTCTACATATTTTTCGTAAAAAAAAAATCGCAATAAGCGTTTATTGATTGGTTTGCGCAAAAGTTATAGCGTTTACAAAATAGGGGGTATTTTTATGGTATTTTTATTAATATATTTTTTTTACTAGTAATGGCGGCGATCAGCGATTTTTTTCGGTACTGTGACATTATGGCGGACACTTCGGACACTTTTGACACATTTTTGGGACCATTGGCATTTTTATAGCGATCCGTGCTATAAAAATGCATTGGATTACTATAAAAATGCCACTGGCAGTGAAGGGGTTAACACTAGGGGGCGGGGAAGGGGTTAAGTATGCCTGGGTGTGTTCTTACTGTGGGGGGGGGGGGGGGGCCTCACTAGGGGAAACACTGATCCTCTGTTCATACATTGTATGAACAGAAAATCAGCATTTCCCCCGCTGACAGGACCGGGAGCTGTGTGTTTACACACACAGCTCCCCGCTCTGTAACGAGCGATCGCGTGTGCCCGGCGGCGATCGCGCCCGCCGGGCACACGCACGGGAGTCGGGGGCGAGCGGGGGCGCGCGCGCGCCACAGGCAGCGCGCACGCGCCCCCTAGTGGCGGCTCAAAGAGCCGCCGTATAGCTACGGGCTCTCGCCCAGAAGAGCCGACCTGCCGCCGTATAATGACGGTGCGCGGTCGGCTAGTGGCTAGTCATACCTCTATAGGAGAATATTGTGAGTAAATAGAATGAAAATAAAATAAATACGACAGCCAAAGCTGCTGACTAGTGCCTCAAGTGGTTGAAACAATATATAAGTTATGGTCATATATATGTGCACATGTATCAAGTAAATATATAAAGCAAAAATATATCAATAAATATCTATAAAAAACAGGAAATGTGTGAACAAAGTAAAAAGTAAGTGAAAGTCCAATCAGGGGCGGACTGACAACTCATGGGGCCCCCAGGCAATAGAAGATTATGGGGCCCCTGGGCTTACAGATGGCCACCAGGAGGTAGTGCAGAGGCGGGGCAGCTAAAATCTCGAGATTTTCACATCAAAAGCATGTCAGTTTCGTACATTTCAGGGACATATGTAAAAAAAAAACATATTTTTACATACTGTCCCTGATTTTACTGAGCCTGGCAACCCTGATGGGGCCCCCTAATGTCATGGGGCCCACGGGCAGTGCCGAGTGCCTCAATGGTCAGTCCGCCCCTAAGTCCAATCACAGGTGTATATAAAGTCCCATTAATGACACTTTTGGGATTCCTTTCATCAATATCCAAAAGCCAGTGAAAAAGTCTCACAATGCAAAATAATAGTGAAACACAGCAAGTGATCTTGAGGTGAATACAGGTGCTCCCCCACATGGGTCCCCACTCACCAGATCCAATCACCCCTCGAGGGGTATAATGCGTATAGGATAAAACTCCTGGATCTCCACTCCTCTGTTTCTGCACTTGCCAGACTAGTTGTTTGCGAAAGAGGCTTATCAGAAAGTAGGCAGTGATGTATGACCAGTATCCTCAGAAAAAGAAAAGTAAGACTTTCATGGTGTAATATGTAAAAATATATTTATTCCAAAAACACCAAAAAAAGTACAGGAGAATGGTGTACTACAATATAAAAGGTTAAAAAAATATTATATTTATAGCCGCACAGTGTAACAGCCAAGTTGGAAACCACAGCGTGCGCTTCAACTGCGCTCCAGCTGGCAGTACCCAGATAAGACGTAAGTGCGTAACTCTGCCTTACGCGTTTCGTAATTAACGTCTTCTGAGGCGGTCCGAAGCTCCGTGACCGCGGGACCCGCGGACCTGATTAATGCCAGTGTCCCGCGATCGGTCACCGGAGCTGAAGAACGGGGAGAGGTGTGTGTAAACACACCTTCCCTGTTCTTCGTTCTGGCAGTGTCATTGATCGTCTGTTCCCTGATATAGGGAAAGACGATCAATGACGTTGCATGTCCAGCCCCGCCCCATACAGTTAGAAACACATATGAGGTCACACTTAACCTCTACAGCGCCCCCTAACTTCTAAACTGCAATTGTCATTTTCACAGTAAACAATGCATTTTTATAGCACTTTTTTCTGTGAAAATGACAATCGTCCCAAAAATGTGTCAAAATTGTCCGATGTGTACGCCATAATGTCATAGTCATGAAAAAAAATCGCTGATCGCCGCCATTAGTAATAAAAAAAAAATATTAATAAAAATGCAATAAAACTATCCCCTATTTTGTAAACGCTATAAATTTTGTGCAAACCAATCGATAAACGCTTATTGCAATATTTTCTTACCAAAAATAAGTAGAACAATAAGTATCGGCCTAAACTGAGGAAAATATATGTTTTTTTATATATTTTTGGGGGATATTTATTATAGCAAAAAGTAAAAAATGTATATATTTTTGTTTATAGCGCAAACATTTGTGTCGCACGACCGCGCAATTGTCAGTTAAAGCGACACAGTGCCAAAAAGGGGCAAGGTAACCTGCATAATGGTCCGGGTCTTAAGTGGTTAATGGTGTCACAAATATATACCAAGAATATATTATTCAATAAACATGTTTTTATTAATAAAAAAATATAAAAAAGCGTAAACCACGTTGACTTGGAACTACAGACATACATATAAAATCATCACAGATTGATGGAAACAATAATGTGCATATAAAGCTATATGTAGCTGTATAAATGCCAGTGGAGCTTTACATGTTTCGCTATAGTGCTTCTTCAGGTTAGTGTAAGGCAAAAAACATATACATATAAGATATACAAAATACATGACAATAAAATACAAAGTCATAATACACAGTAACATTAAGTACAAAAAAATAACATAAAATACAACATATTAATAGGAATCAAAAAATAATGATGAGAATAAGGCCACAGGGTGGTAATACAATTCCCATTCAAATGGTCTCTGGCTTTATAGTTCTCACAGAGGGAAATAAGTATGATGGAAGTAGGGAACTTATTTCCATTGTTCCACCATTGCTCGCCTGGGGGTGTCACTACCACCCCAGGTAAAGGGTGGCAGCAGCCAGGTCAAGGTGTATTGGGTTATTGGGTTTCCCCCTCGGCAGCAAATCAGTGGGAGTGGTTGCCCTGCTGTGCATGCTGGGAAGGGGGAATTAAGGCACAGAAGCCATTGGCGGGGGGTCCCTCGTTCGCGCCTCATGGCCTGCCTGGCCTGGGGTGCGTGTTCCTGACTCCAGGGCCATGTTGGTCCGGGGTCACTGTTTCGCCTGGTAGGCGCAGTAGTCATACTGGGGCCTGCATTTACAAGGTGATCCTGTGCTGTCCGTCCAGTAGGAGGAAGCCACTTGATGAAGGAAGCCAGGGGAGGATCTATCCTGGAGAGGACCATGCAAGAGGCTGGTATCTTGGGAGAAGGCCTGGAAACTTCATCGAAGGATGCACCAAACACTGAGAGGCTTGACGGGGGTCGCCTGTCGGATCTGAAATTCTACTAAAGTTAAGCTGGAGAGATCCGGGTGCTGAATCCTGTGGCAGAGGATTCTGGACCAAAAGTGTCTCCTCATAAGGGAAGGTCTGTGGAAGGACTGTACTTTATTCTATGCACCATTCCCGGCTGCTAGGCCAGTGAGAGGGACCTATCCGGGTGAGCAATACCCACTCTGGCTAGAGTGGCGACGAGAACTGTGTTTGCTGGAAGCAGGAGTGTTTCCTATTATTGACTATACACCTGAACCTACCTACCTACCCTTCCACTCCTCCAACTTCTTTTCTACTAAGTTCTACAAATAAATCCCAGAAAAAGAAGTGTATCGTGTGGACATTGGAATTCTTCAGTCTCTCTTTTCCACCCTGGACAGCGAGAAGATAGAGGTAACGTGCCACCCTAAATTACTCAGCAGCTCCTCCGGGTGTAGTGCTACGTATGCATTAAGGAGATTATAGAGACATAACTCAGAATGTGGCACCACATCCAAATATGAGTACAGTAAAAAGAACCAAAGGTCAATATGAACTTTAAAGCGGAGGTTCACCCTCAAAATGAAGTTTACAGCATTCATAGCTTTAACCCAATTTAAGCATGATAGCGTTGAATTTTTTTTCCACGATGCTCCCTTACCTCTACTCTCCTCTACTTCCGGGTTTTCATCCCATCGGGGAATGGGCGTGTCGCTATATTCCCCGACGGCTCTGTGCATTGTGGAAGCTGATTGTATGTCTCCAGGGAGTGACGTGCAGGCCAATCAGAGCACATCATCCGAAATAGCTAGGCGTGTAGTATCGCGCTAGCTGGGCTGTCACGTGACGTGGGTCACATGACTCGCGTCATGTGATAAGGGCGGATACATCTTCCCCATTGTAATTAAGGCTGTTGTGATGGCAACTGAGCAGTGTTGACGGCGCGGCTTGCCGTCAACACTGCGCATGCGCGAGATTACGCAGTGAATGCTGGGAGATCAGCATTCACGCATCCCGGAAGAAAGAACAGAAGGGCTTCAGAGCGCCCACAATTAAGATGGCAATGTCCATCATACTATTTTATAAAATATTATTTTCTGGGAAACGAGGATCCTGGCGGCTGCAAGAACGGCACATGTGAGTAAACAAAGTACTATAGGAACAGCAGCAGATTAGTCTTAAAAAAAAAATGTTTTCCCACAGAACCTCCGCTTTAAATTGGTAGCGACCAGTAGACCCAAATAAAAAAGAGAGCACTCAATTGAATAAAAATACAAATTTATTATATATCATGTTAAAATCATATTAAAAAAATGAACATGGAAAAAATGTTTCAATGTAAATACATAATATTCAGCACAGAGTGGTCCTGTGGATACTTCGAAAAATGATCAGTGACGCGTCCTATTAATTGAAACAACAAAATTGGAATAGAAGGCTTGGACTTTTTAGGCACAGCCAGGTAGGTAATACCACGAAAGCAAATATCCCCAGAATAAGAATTAAGGGACTTTTAAGGCAACACAAGTAAGAAGTTGTGATTAATTAATAAATATAATTTAATGAAAAATATAATTATAAAATGTATAAGGTGTATTAAACACCGGAAATTATGAATGTCATAAAAACAACAATGTATAATAATGAGCTGGTATTTGTAGTCAGTAATCCACTGTACCCGACGCGTTTCGGGACTTGTTGATGGTCCCTTCATCAAGGCTTTATTCCAGATGGACTGACAATAGCATATTCTACAAAACAAACCAAAAAGATACATACATAATAGAAACCATATAAAAAAGAAATTGCATACATATATATATTCCAACAAAGGAGATATATATATATATACACCACAAAAAGAAAAACAACAATGTAACAAATAGTACAACAATAGCACAATAAAACAATCAAACAATAAAATGTTCACCATGAGCGGGGGCAGCGTGGCGTGCGCAGTCAGTGCTGGGACAAGGTCATTCGGTGCCCAGGGTGAGGATGGCAAACTGCGCCCCCCCGATGTAAAGAACAAGTCAGTGTCGGTTTCTTATCCCGCCTCCTGGCCGGACTCTCGGTAAAGTCCCACCGACCAGGACTAGGAATCGCCTGTCGGGCCGCACCCCTGTTGAGTCAGACCTAAAGCTGTACAATAAGCAAAACTCTTGCTCTTTGCTGGGTGGAGTTCTGAAGGTCTTACTCAGCGTTAACATACAGTATTACCAGGCCCGGACTGGCCATAGGGCATACCGGGCATATGCACCAAGGGGTTGCAGGCCGAGAGGGGACGCCCAGTTTTCCTGATAGCAGAGATCCGCCACCAACACAGCGCCAGATAGAGAGAGATGAGCAGGGCAATTTCTCCCCTCCCCTTGCTGCCCGCATGACCAGTTAGAGGAGAGGAGCTGCTTTTACTCCTCCCCCTCCTTTCGTCCTCTCCTCATGTGTCTGCCCCGCCCACTCTCCCCGACAGACACTGTTCTGCTGCCTAAGGGATGTGGGCGGGAATATTCAAGATAAAGCCTAACAGAAAGGAAAGATGGAGTCTGATATCCATCCATCCAGTCCCCCCTGCCTCTGAGTGAGTACTGTGAGTACTGTACACTGATGTAGGGATGCCCTTCATTCCCTTCTCTCTCTCTCTCTCTCTCTCTCTCTTCACCTTTATTTATTTCTCTCTCCCTATTATCTATGTATCTTTATCTATCTATCTTCCCTTCTTTCTTTCTATCTTTATCTATCTTTTTTACTTTCTATCTATTTATCTATCTATCTATCTTCCTTCCCTTCTTTCTTTCTTTCTTTCTATCTATCTCTATCTATCTATCTTCCTTCCATTCTTTCTTTCTTACTCTATCTATCTATCTTCCTTCCTTCCATTCTTTCTTTCTTACTCTATCTATCTATCTTCCTTCCTTCCCTTCTTTCTTTCTATCTGTATCTATCTTTCTTTCTTTATCTATCTTCCTTTCTATCTATCTATCTACCTTTATCTGTCTTCCTTCCTTTCTATCTATATCTATCTATCTATCTATCTATCTATCTATCTATCTATCTATCTATCTATCTATCTATCTATCTATCTATCTATCTATCTATCTATCATTTACTGTGGCAGGGAGGACTGACTGCACGAAACAACAGACCTGTACATTGTCTCTTCTTCCAGGCCCTGGAGCATGCGCAAGCGCTGCTAGCGTCTAGAGCTGCACGATTAATCGTCAAGAATCGTTATGGCGATTTTTTACCCCGTTGCGATCCTGACAAAAGATTTCCTGATCTTTGGTATGCAGAGAATTTTCTCTCTGCTCTCAGCCGTTGTTCTGACGAGCTGGTTTCTACCATCGATATGGTTCCTTTCAGAATGCGCAGGCGCAATCCGAGTCGATGGAAAACTCTGAGCGGGAACAGCTGTTCATCAGCTGTAGACGCACTCGCTCCCGATGGCTGATTAAACACTCTATAGTACACGCCGCTCTACACAGCAAGGGCCAGCAAGGGGCGGATGTGATATTGACCAGTGGTTTTTTGATTGGTTATCCACGCCGCTCTTTACAGCAATGGGCGGATGTTTTTATCACATCAGCCCCTTGCTGTGTAGAGCGGTGTATACTAGTGTATAAGCAGGCTTCAGGCAGCGGGAGCGAGCTCGTCTAAGCTGACAATCAGCTGTTGAGGCTCGGAGATTTCCGTGGCCTCCTACTGCACCTGCGCAGTCGAGGGAGGAACCAGCTCGACAAGACACCGTCAAAAGTCAAAGTCTGGACAGTCTGCCAAGTTTTAAAACATTCTATCAGTGAAATGTCAAGTCTAAACATTGTATCAATTTGACTTTTACATCAAAGGAATACACTTCTGTATGTAAATTAGGAACGTTTAACCACTTAAACACCAAGGGGCAGATCCACAGAGCAAGTACGCAGTGGACTACTGACTACAAATACCAGCTCATTATTATCAGTAGATACGCCGGCGTACTTTCAAATTTCCTGCGTCGTATCTTTAGTTTGAATCCTCAAACCAAGATACAACGGCATCTGGGTTCGATCCGACAGGCGTACGGCTTTGTACGCCTTCGGATCGCAGATGCAATACTTCGGCGTCGGGTATGCAAATGAGCTTTTTCCGACGATCCACGAACGTACGCGCGGCCGTCGCATTCTCTTACGTCGTCTCTAGTCGGCTTTTTCCGGCGTATAGTTAAAGCTGCTATTTTGCGGCGTATAGATAGACTTGCCATGTTAAAGTATGGCCGTCGTTCCCGCGTCGAAATTTGATTTTTTTTTTTTTGCGTAAGTCATCCGTGAATAGGGATGGACGTAAGTCACGTCTAAGTTCAAAAAATTACGTTGTTGCGATGTCATTTCGCGCAAAGCACGGCGGGAAATTTCGGAACGACGCATGCGCAGTTCATTCGGCGTGGGGACGCGCTTCATTTAAATGAATCACGCCCCCTACCCGCCAATTTGAATTACGCCCCGAGAGATACACTGCGCCGCCATAACTTTCGGCGCGCAAGCTTTCAGGATTCGAACCAAAGCCGGAAAAGTTACGGCGACGTAGCGTATCTCTGATACGCAGCGCAGGTGTAAAGGTATGTGGATCTGCTCCCAAACCTTTTTCAGACAGTTGTTGTTTTCAAGTTAAAAATCCTTTTTTTTGCTAGAAAATAAGAACCCCCTGTAACGGTCACCACCATTTACGATATTCCCATTCTATTAACCACGACAGCTTATCTGACACTCTAACAGACACGATCCATATGGATTTCCCCAGAATAAGAGACAAGCCCCGTTCTCTGAGTCAAAATGTATGAACACTTTTAATGGTATCTTAGCTTGCTTATATACAGTACAACATGTTACAGTAATCAAAGGAACCAATTAACTCTGCACCCACACATTACACAATGGGGGGGGCTTCAATCACATTCTTTTAGAAAATGACATTCAGAGAAGTTAATTATTCCCCAGACGTCCGGACTCCGATACTAAGTGATTCACCTGCATAATACACATTTCTATGTCAGACGTTTTGGCACCGATTTAACATGACCTAATTACAACAGCTGAGAAGTCACATTCCTTTACTAAACATAATTGACATGCTAATTCCCTACCCCTGAAAGGAGACATCTGACCCTTAGACTGCTAACTCACAACACATATCTATCATCAATAGCATCTTCACACAAACAGTGTTATTAGCATACATAATGAAAGGTCTTGGAGCAGACCCAATTAACACCTCAAAAGCATGTGTCCTCACATTGAATGAAAACACTCCACTGACCTGGTGTGGGTCAGAATAACCATTTGTAATATCTCAAGATATCCTGGAATATGAATTATCAGTTATCAGTCACATCTCCTGTAATTTATAATTAATATTTCTCAGTCACCCCATGCCCAAAAGGGGCACAGGGTGACCCTAGACCCAAGAGTTATTAGTGACGCTGGCACAGGAGTACCCCTCATCCTTCAAAAGTCTCTGGGTGTCATGGGTCATTCCGTTACACCCCCAAACATTATTATATTATTTTTTTGGTAGAGACACTAGAGAATAAAATGGTGGTTGTTGCAACATTTATGTCGCACCGTATTTGCGCAGCGCTCTTTCAAATGCAATTTTTTGGGAAAAAATTACTTTAATGAATTAAAAAAATAAATTAAAAAAACTAACCAGTAAAGTTAGCAACATTTTTTTTGTATAATGTAAAAGATTTTACACCGCGAGAATCGTGATCTTTATTCTAAGCAAAAAAATTGTGATGCTCATTTTGGCCAGAATCGTGCAGCTCTACTGACGACCCACTCCCACTGTGATTGGACACAGCGGGAGCCCCTGATGTTAACCCTTTACCTGCCAGTGTCATTATTACAGTGAGAGTGCATTTCTTTTAGCAATGATCACTGTATTAGTGTCACTGGTCCCCAAAAAGTGGTACTTAGTGTCCGATTTGTCTGCCGCAATGTCGCAGTCCTGCTCAAAATTGCTGATCACCTCCATTACTAGTAAAAATAAAAATGGCATAAAAATATCCCATTATTTGTAGATGGCATAACTTTTGCACAAACCAATCAATATACGCTTATTGGGATTTCTTTTTACCAAAAACATGTAGCAGAAAACAAATTGGCCTAAATTGATAAAGAAATTAGAATTTTTTTAAAAGTTTTATTGGATATGTTTTCTAGCAGAAAGTAGAAAATAGTTTTTTTTTTTCAAAATTTACAGTCTTTTTTTGTGTTAATAGCGCAAAAAATAAAAACCGCAGACGTGATTAAATACCACCAAACTAAAGCTCTATTTGTGGGGAGGAAAAGGACATAAATTTTATTTAACCATTTTCCACCTGGCCTATAGCAAAATGACAGACGTGCGGTGGTTCAGTTATATGACGTCCAGCAGAATAAGCCGCAATCGCGCACGCGCGGGGCACGCAAAGCGGTGATCGGTGGTGCGGTGTGTCAGTCTGACACACTGCAACAATGATCTCGGTAAATAGCCACTGACAGAGGCTCTTTACCACTTGATCAGCTGTGGCCAATCACAGCTGATCACACCGGAAACTGGAAGACCCATTTATTGGCTTTTCCTCACTTGCGTCTGAAAGACGCAAGTAGAGGAGAGCCGATTGGCTGCTCTGACAGGGGGGTCTTTGCTGATTAATTATCAGTGCAGCCCCCCCCCCCTGGATGCCCGCTCAGGACCACCAGGGAAGCCGCCAGGACCACCAGGGCTGACCACAAAGGCCGCTTACCAAGTATGCCACCCTGGACCACCAGGGATATGCCAATCAGTGCCCAGGCAGGTGCCAATCAGTACCCATCAGCAATGCCTGCCAGTGCCCTCAGTGATGCCTATCAGTGCCATCAATCAGTGCCGCCTATCAGTGACCATCAGTGCCACCCATAGGTACCCATCAGTGCAGCCTTTCAGTGCCCATCAGTGTCGCTCAAAAGTACCCATCAGTGCAGCCTTTTAGTGCCCATCAATGTTGCCCAAAAGTACCCATCAGTGCAGCCTTTCAGTGACCATCATGGTTGCCTATCAGTGTCCATCAGTGCCACCAATGAGTGCCCATCAGTTCCACCTATCAATGCCCATCAGTGCTGCACAACAGTGCTGCCTATCAGTGCCACCTCATTAGTACCGCCTGATCGGTGCCAGCGTATCAGTGCCCGTCAGTGCAGCCTCATCAGTGGAGAAAACTTACTTATTTAGTAAAAAAAGTAACAGAAACAAAGAAAAACTTTTTGATTTAAAAAAAATTCTGTCTTTTTTTATTTCTTTAGCAAAAAATAAAAACCGCAGAGATGATCAAATGCCCCAAAAGAAAGCTCTATTTGTGAGAACAAAATTTAAAAAATTTTGTTTGGGTACAGTGTAGCATGACCGCACAATTGTCATTTAAAAAGTGACAGCGCTGAAAGCTAAAAATTGGCTTGGGCAGGAAGGGGGTGAAAGTGCCCGGTATTGAAGTAAATATTTGCACAACCGCACAATTGTCAGTTAAAGTATCGCAAAAATATGGCCTGGTCATGAAGTGGGGTGAAACCTTCCGGGGTGGGTAATAATGACATCATCTCAGCCTAGGCAAAACATTGTGTAAAGCCCAAGGATGGCTTTTAATGATGAAAGGTGGAGTTTTGCTGAAGAATTATGAATCGGAGAGATGTCAGGAATTTTTAAGGTTACTAAAGGGTCCTCTTTAATTGATTTTCTAAAATAATATCTAGTGATGTTCTGTGGCTGTTTGAAATACACACAATGTTTAGCATAGTCAGTAGTCGCCCTACATGTCACGTTTAGCGAGGTGCGAATTGTCACACAGCAGCAGCGGATATGTATTTGATGTATTCCTAGCTGCGTCTCTGCTGGAATTGTACTCAATAACCTCCTCTGGCAGGAGTCGGCACTGACGAGTAACCCCGGGGTAATAAATTGCAGCGGAGGGTGGTGACCCTTTAAACCAGACTAATCTTTTTATAGCGCCAGCCCTGACCCTGCATAATTCACTCATATCACAGACAGGCGAGTCTTTTCTCTGCAGACAAGTTATGAGTATGGATCCCGCCCAGGGCGCCAATCCTTCCAGATTGTTCTTTTATCCTGTGTAATTAAAATGACTACAGCTTAACACGTCTCTTGGGGAGAAGAAGAGAGCGCGTTTTACGGGGAAATTTGAGAAAGTCGATGCACAAAGAGATGACATTTGATAATGGATTACGGCGACTCGCATGGCCCCGTCTGATTGTCTCATGTTATGGAATAAATGTCACTTGACGCCCCCTCTGTGGTGACACGACCTTACATGACAGGGTCACAGTGTTGCTCGGGAATTTTTGACTGTACAGCCAATCATTGCATTCCGTGTGCAGGATATTGGAGATATTTGGGGAAAAGGGAGTGAAGCAACCATCTCACTGCTGTATGAAGAAGAAAATAAACTGTATTACATTTCTAGAGTAAATGACCACTCAGGGCTCATTCCCACGGAGCCCGAGCCAACGGATCCTGGCAAGACCATCGTCGAAACCCAAATTCCTGTCACCATTCCGGCATGCCGACCTCCGAGCGGCCCAGTAGATAAAGGAGTCCCCCAGTATCCATACTTGTGCCGGGTGGCGATCTGAAATCAAAATAACAAGTGTGGGCGGACGTACAGAGAAAACCGAGACGATTCCCACCTACCCAGACGCTGAAGCTCCGTATCGGAAAAACCCATACCAGAAGCAGCGGTGGCAGCACCGATGCGAAACGAGTGGGTGGCAAATTCGCGCGACGGAAGGCCCAACAAATCAAGGCAACGCCGAAAAACCCGTAAAAATTGGAACCTACTCAGGGACGATGAATCTTCATGGACGAAAAAAGTGGGGGATGGGGGGCGTGCAGCCACAAAAGGGGAGGCTAATGCCACAGGGCAAAATAGGCCACCGCAAGGGTACAGAACGATCCTCTTACCCTTGCCGAGGCTGTCAGTCTTCGAGGTGCGCAATAGCACCGATACGCAGCGCTCGGAGACCGAAAAGTCCTCAGCTAGAACGCCGCCCGCCGAGGACGTGGATTTTGACACCAGTTCGCCAATGCGAAAGGCCCCAAAGAACGCCCAAGAAAAGACCACGCGAAAAAGAAGCGTCTCAAGCGACGAGGAGCACACGGATGGCAGCAGAGAAAGAATACCGGAGAGGATCTGAATGGAAACCGGCCGCCGGGAATCGGGGAGATGGGTGACTCGCCTCCAGCCCCGAAGAATCCGTCGGACCGAAAAGGATTTCATGAGGTCTTCCCAACCGAGGAGTTGAAACCAGAAAGATAGCGCCGACATGTTAGATGAAACCGAGGAACCCGAAGCACCTTTTTGCTGTAAATGAACCAGGTAGGTAAACAAAGCCATGCGTCTGTCGAGAGGGGAAGAAAATGAAAAATCACCGCCAGACACTTGGACCCATTCGTCCCACACCCGAAAGTACGACGACCATGTTTGCGGGGACAACGACGCCCGGAGGAGATCTAGCAAACCTCGGAAACGAGGTTCCACAAGTAGGCCGGACAGGGGAGGCCCTCCAGGGAAGCCGACGGAGCCAGGGAGCGAAACCGATCGACCTGCGAACGGGAGAGAGCATCAGGGATATCATTAGCCACCCCGGGGACATGCTTGGCCCTAAAACAAATGTTAAACTGCAAACATTTTAAAACCAAAAAACGCAGCAGCGACACGACGGGAGGGGAGCTGGCTGACTGTCGGTTGACCACCTGAACCACGCTCATGTTGTCAGTCCAGAAAACGACCTGGTGGTTGCGCAACCGGTCACCCCACAGCTCCACGGCGACAATGATCGGGAAAAGCTCCAGCAGGGTGAGATTGCGCAACAAATCCATGCGGGCCCATGAGGCTGGCCAACACTCGGCAGACCACTCCCCTTGGAAGAAGGCACCGAAACCACAGGAGCCAGCCGCGTCCGTGTACAGCTCCAGCTGCGAGTTCGGCACCTCCTCCCGAAGCCAACAGGACTGGCCATTGTAGGCCTGGAGAAAGGACAGCCACACCCCCAAGTCATCCCGCATGGGCTTAGTGATACGGACATAGTGGTGGGGGGCAGCCACCCCTTTTATGGCCCAAGCCAGGCGTCTGCAGAAAGCCCTCCCCATGCGGATGACCCTACAGGCAAAAACCAAATGACCCAGCAAAGACTGCAGCTGCTTTAATTGCAGTTTTTTGGCCCCTCTTGCCAAGCGGACGAGGGAAAGGAGCCTGGCCAGCTTGTCACTGGGCAGTCGAAAGACCATAGCAACCGTGTCTATTTCTATGCCCAAAAAGGCCAGAACAGTCACGGGTCTTGTCAGCGGACAGCGGAACGGCAAACCGTCTGCAGGTGTTCTGAAAAACAGAGAGGAGACGCTGGCACCGATCGCTGTGCGCTGGGCCCACGAAGAGGAAGTCATCCAAATAATGCAGCGTGGACTGGCAACCAGCCTCCTGGGCAACCACCCATTCGAGAAAGCTACTGAACAACTCAAAGAAATAACAAGAGATGGCACAGCCCATGGGCAGGCACATGTCGAAAAAGTAGCTGTCCCGAAAGTAGCAGCCCAGGAGGTGGAAACAGTCCGGGTGAACCGGGAGGAGGCGAAAGGCGGACTCGATGTCTGCCTTTGCCAACAATGCCGACTGGCCGGCAGCCCTAACCAGCTGAAGAGCCCTGTCAAAGGAGGCGTAGTGGACCCGAGATTCCTCCTTATCGATGCCGTCATTGACCGAGGATCCAGAAGGGTAGGACAGGTGGTGGATAAGGCGAAATTTCCCCTCTGACTTTTTTGGAACCACACCGAGAGGGGACACCCTCAGGTTGTGGAAAGGGGGAAAATCAAATGGGCCTGCCATCCGCCCAAGCTCCAGCTCCTTCTGGAGCTTCTCAGCTACGACGGATGCAAACTCAATTGCGGATTTTAAATTGGGTGACATGGTAGGCACATCCGAAGGAGTGAAGGGAATCCAAAAACCGCGGTCCAAGCCGTCCCTCAAAATCAAAGCCTCCCTATGAAGGGGGTACCGGTCTAGCCAGGGAAGAATCCCTGACACGTTCACCGGTGACCTCTGGTTTAGATAGGTCAGGCTTGGCTCCCGGCCGGACAAGGGGTTGCTTACCCTTCCGGAAGCACCGGCTGGCGGGGTGAGCGCCGCCGCAACTGGCGCACTCGTGCTTAAAGCGGCATGCGGTGTACCATTTGCAGTGGCTCTCGTTGAAGAGCCAGCAGATACCCTACTTGGGAGCAGCCAACGCTCCGGGAGGAGCGCCGGCCAGGGACTGAAAGGACGAAGGCCTGTGGGGACACATAAGCAGCAACCACAGGCTACCGTCCTGACAATCAAAACGGAATTCCTTCCGTGCCGCCATTTTTGGGCGAAACTGAGTGTCATAATTGAACCAACACTGCCCCCATAAACTTTGTAAGCACCCCAAATAAGGTCCAAATAACAAAAAAGGGGTGCGGCCAACTCCGGGAACCGCTCGCAAAGCACACCCGCGTAAGCGCAAAACCCCTGCAGCCAGTTCCCAAACGTTCGAGGAAGCTGCTTAGATTTCTCGCCCTGCACTGTGACATCCACCCGACGCGATTTGTCGATCGACTCCCTGTCAGGAGGGACGAGCGCGATAAAATCAAAAAACTTGCGACGCCAGATTTTACCTTTAACCTCATCCGTCAAGTGCGCGCCAGTAGGAGAAACCGCCCACAAAGCACCACCCGAGACGGAGCCCGAACTAGCCGCGGAACCCGAGACCCCCATCTGGGACAAGACCGACTTCACGACCGTGGCTATGCGATCATCTGGTGGGCCCGATACGGGAGCGTCATTAGGTCTACCCCAAATCAAATCACAGTCATACTCACTGATATGCGGTGGCAGAGACGATGGAGGGCAACCGGCAGCAGGTCCAGGCTGGACGTCCGGAGCAGGATCAACCACGGCGGGAGCTGAACGGCAGGAAAGGTCCAGGGGCGGGGATCTGACCACCGACCCTGAGGAGCCCGGTTGGCCAAGGACAGTAGCCGAGCAGCGACAGGAGCAACCGTGGACCCCGAACCCGCGGCAGGAGCAGCAGACAGACCGGGACCGGTGGAGGAGTCTCCCGCCCTTCCGGGCGCAGGGAGACGAGGTCGGGCGGAGGTGGCAGGCAGCACACGGTAACCTCCCGCCCAGCCGGGCGCAGGGAGGTGCGGGTCCACGTGAGCCAGCGGTGAGGAGAGGGAGGCAGAAGCAGGTCGTACATACCCCGCCCAGCCGGGCGCCGAGGGATGCTGGTGTAAAGCTGGCAGATGCAAGGTGTGGGTGGCGGCAGTGGGGTAAGTGACGTGAGCTCCCACCCGGCCGGGTGCGGGGAGATCCGGGGCTGGCAGCACAGTCAGGGCAGATGACCGGGACTCATTTAAATCTCCCGCCCTGTAGGGCGCAGGGAGATCTTGTCCGGCCATCAGAGGCAGTGCAGAGGACAGGGGCATGCACAAATCTCCCACCCAGCAGGGCGCAGGGAGATCCTGTGTATCATACATAGCCAGGGTAGAGGGCCTGGGCATGGTCAACCCCCCCGCCCTGCAGGGCGCAGGGAGAGCGTGTCCAGTCACCTCATGACTGGCAGAGGACAGTGCTAGATTCAAATCTCCCGCCCTGCAGGGCGCAGGGAGAGCAGGAGCCACTGGGGGCAGCCACTGGGGGCAGCCGCGGGAGCGGAACCACGCCTGGACGCCCGCGAGAGCGGGGGGGACCGACAGCACCGCCGCATCGACGAGGGGCACAGGTAGGGAGCTGTGGAATGAGGCCTGAGGTGCCCGGGGGCTCCGCGAGCGGGCGTGGCAGGGGGAAACACGGATAGCAGCCGCATCTGGGGATGGGGATGCCCGCCGAGCGAGGCCCCGGCGGCGACAGGCCGCACTACCAGGCCTCCCCTTAGGGAAGAGGACGGGGCCTGTGGGAGCGACAGCATCAGGTTGAGGGAGGGGGGGAAGGCTGGGGGCACTGGAAGAACTGGGGCTCCAGCGCGAAGGAGGGCGAACTCTCCTCCTGGCCCTGGGAGCCGGGGGCACCACGCGAGAGGCCACAGTCGGTAGTGGGGGGGCCACCGCAGGGGAGAGAAGGGCAAAGAGCCAGTCAGCCTGACCCTGGAGGGCAAGTTCACGGACCCTGGCCAAAAGTAGCTCGGTGTCCATGGCTGAGGGACTAGGACTAAGACTAGGACTAGGTCAGTCTGGTCAGTAAGGTCAGTCAGGTCAAGCACTTCCCTCAGCTCTTCCCAGCGGGCTTCCAAAAGACCCAGAATTCCCTGGGGGAATCCCTTTTATCTGAACTCAGGCCCGACCCCACCCCCCAAGTAGCCAATCCTGCCATGACCACCGCCTTGTCCAGTACCTGGCCATGCCCCCATCAGTCAAGGCTCTCTTTGCCTAGGGGGCTCAAGAGGCCTTCATTCACCCTGCGTGTGCATGTTGCCTGCACAACATTAAAAACACACTAGGAGCCAGATTCACATAGGAGGGCGTATCTTTGTGCGGGCATAGCGTATCCTATATACCTAAGATACGACGGCGTAAGAGACTTACGTCAGTCGTATCTTAGACAAATTCTGGCGTATCTGATTCTTTGAATCAGGCGCCGAGATACGACGCCTCACATTCAGACTTACGACGGCGTATCTGGAGATACGCCGTCGTAAGTCTGAATGTGAATCTGGGCCCATGTGTGCGATCTGCTCTGGGTGTCAATATAATACTATCGACAACCCAAACACCGTGTGTTTGCCTGCACTGGATCACACGGTGCCGCAGTACCATATGATCCAATGCAGTGCATTCTTGAAAAGTTGTACAGTATTTGGTGCAATTTTAGCCCATTCAATTGAATTGGCCTGGCTAGGACCAAAAGCCTGAGAACTGAGCTAAAAACAATTAACCTTTTCCCCAGCCTAGGCCAACTGTTGGCTAACTAAGCTATACATATTTTCAACCTGCCTACACCTAGAGCATTTATGAAGTGTTAGCTGGGCATTGGGGGAGAGACAGGGGTGGTTCCTGTATCCAGACAACTAAGACGTTTGCCTTGGGTGGCATTTTTTAAGGGGGTGCCATCCATGAAAGTGATCAGAAAGAAATCTGGAGCATTGTCACAGAAGAGCAGGTAAGAAATGTGTAGATAATGGCATCACTGTAGTTCGTTCTTTATAGAGCTAGATTTCCCGCTCCCCCACCACAGTGATCTGCACAAATAGCAGTGTCTCTGTTGCCACGGGTGTCCTGATCGGCTTTAGGAACAGCGTGGGATGCAAAGCAAGCAAAAATCTATCAGCATTCACCCCACCCACCACTGCTGCCCACTGCCTGTCATCGATAGTGATTGGTTGCTAGAACCGCCAGTGTCCTAGCAACCAATCACATGTTTGCTCTGCCCCCAGGCCCTGGCTTTCAGAGGAGGAGGAGAACGCAATTTCCTCTTCCAGACCTGCCCTGTCCCAGTACCAGTTGTGGAAATTTTTATTAATGTATGTAACTTGTCAGATGTCCCCCAGTGATGGTTTTTGCTGTAATGCGCTCATGTGATTGTATTCGCACATACAGACGTTGGTGGAAGACCATTGGCTGCAGAAACCTTCCCGTGGACCTGGCAGATCTGTATGCTCTTTTAGGGATGTTCGTTCATGTCTCACCAAGAGACTGGCCACCTCATGGCGATTGCATTAACGCTCCTAGTAAACAGATATGCATACATAGGAACCATAGCATAACCATACAAAAATTATGTCTCACTGAGCCATGATAGAGTACGGCTTGCATCATTGGTAGCAGTGGGATGGTGTGCACATGATCGTGTTCAGAGCCATGTAGTTAGTGTTCAAATTGTGAAACACATGGTGTCTCACAAGGGGCTGGCCGCATGGCTCTGCACATGTCACTATTGGAATTCTATTTGAATATATACATGTGTGTGATTGGTTCTTTTGAAAGAATACACGTGCCTGATTGGCTGATTCTGAAGCCACCACCTTCCCTTGTTATTCATGTTTTCAATATAAATAAAAGCAGTAGAGCATTCTATTGTAGGACATTGCTAAGCTCAACGTGAGACAAGCATCGGTGTCTGTGTTACTTGGAGATATATAAGCGTGCTTTTCCCAACATTATATAAGAGAGCTGTATTTGTGCTTTTAAGTGCAACTAAATTATTTGCTTATATTATTAGGTGAAGCTTATTATTTCCACCACATACCTCAGTTTTCACCTGTCAGTCCTGTAAGAAGAAGTGACGGATCAAAATGCAAGTGTAATGCCGCGTACACACAACCGTTTTTTGGGTTGTAAAATATAAAAAAAAAAGTATGTCCTTAAAAACTATCGTGTTAGCCCTTTTTCCCATATCCAATATGACGTTTTTTCTATTTCCTGTTCCTTGTGATCAAAACGAGGCTTGGGTATATATAGCGGTGAATCATTGCAAAGCCCATGCCAATTGAAAACGTCAAACTTATGACGAAACGCGTCTGGGACGGCGTGCAGTGACGTCACCGCGTTCAACGCAAGGAGGAAGGGCTCCTATTGTGCCAGCCGGCATTTGTTTGTTACATGCTTACTGTTCACGGATGTCTGTGAGTAAGATTTTTTAAACCTAATAATCCCGCATTTTAAATGGTATTAGGCTATGGTCCGGTTTCTTTTGATTATGTTTATGACCCATGGATCGGTCGCCTGATACGGATCTGAGTCTCCATAATCCGAGGACAACCCTGCTGTGGCTTTGATATACGCTGGTTCATTCACTGTTGGATTATCATACACCGCTGTTTTTTATCTGCAATCTGGTAAGCTGCTTTCCATGTGGTGGTGGTGTCCACGGATGTCAAGTGCACCTGAGTGTTGTTCGTCCTGAGTTTTATCATCTGAGGCGTTCATTTATTAATCAACATTCAATTGGACTTTGTTCATACTGTCATATCTATACCAGCCTTGCTTGCTGAGCATATGTATTAGTTGGCACAGTTTTTTTATTTTTCCTATTTATATATGTGTTTGTACCACGTAATTGCAGCCTTCCAGTTTACACCTGAATATTAATTCTTCTGGTTAGCGCAGTTTTTTTCTTTTTCGTAGTACACGCCAAGTAGCTTTAGGTGCAAACTGCAAAGGACAAAGGCAGTACACACCACGTAGCTTTATGGTGAAAACTACAAAGGACACGGGCAGTACACACCAAGTAGCTTTAGGTGCAAACTACAAAGGACATGGGCAGTACACACCAAGTAGCTTTAGGTGCAAACTGCAGAGGACAAAGGCAGTACACACACTACGTAGCTTTAGGTGCAAACTGCAGAGGACACGGCAGTACACACCAAGTAGCTTTAGGTGCAAACTACAGAGGACACAGGCAGTACACACCAAGTAGCTTTAGGTGCAAACTGCAGAGGACAAAGGCAGTACACACACTACGTAGCTTTAGGTGAAAACTGCAGAGGACACGGGCAGTACACACCAAGTAGCTTTAGGTGAAAAACAACAGAGGACACAGGCAGTACACACCAAGTACCTTTAGGTGCAAACTACAGAGGACAAAGGCAGTACACACCAAGTAGCTTTAGGTGCAAAATAACAGAGGACACGGCAGTACACACCAAGTAGCTTTAGGTGCAAACTACAGAGGACACAGGCAGTACACACCAAGTAGCTTTAGGTGCAAACTACAGAGGACACGGGCAGTACACACCAAGTACCTTTAGGTGCAAACTACAGAGGACACGGGCAGTACACACCAAGTAGCTTTAGGTGCAAAATAACAGAGGACACGGCAGTACACACCAAGTAGCTTTAGGTGCAAACTACAGAGGACACGGGCAGTACACACCAAGTAGCTTTAGGTGCAAACTACAGAGGACACAGGCAGTACACACCAAGTAGCTTTAGGTGCAAACTGCAGAGGACAAAGGCAGTACACACACTACGTAGCTTTAGGTGCAAACTGCAGAGGACACGGGCAGTACACACCAAGTAGCTTTAGGTGCAAACTGCAGAGGACAAAGGCAGCGTTCATTTATTAATCAACATTCAATTGGACTTTGTTCATACTGTCATATCTATACCAGCCTTGCTTGCTGAGTATATATATTAGTTGGCACAGTTTTTTATTTTTCCTATTTATATATGTGTTTGTACCACGTAATTGCAGCCTTCCGGTTTACACCTGAATATTAATTCTTCTGGTTAGCGCAGTTTTTTTCTTTTTCTTAGTACATGCCAAGTAGCTTTAGGTGCAAACTGCAGAGGACAAAGGCAGTACACACCAAGTAGCTTTATGGTGCAAACTACAAAGGACACGGGCAGTACACACCAAGTAGCTTTAGGTGCAAACTACAAAGGACACGGACAGTACAAACCAAGTAGCTTTAGGTGCAAACTGCAGAGGACAAAGGCAGTACACACACTACGTAGATTTAGGTGCAAACTGCAGAGGACAAAGGCAGTACACACACTACGTAGCTTTAGGTGCAAACTGCAGAGGACACGGGCAGTACACACCAAGTAGCTTTAGGTGCAAACTACAGAGGACACGGGCAGTACACACCAAGTAGCTTTAGGTGCAAACTGCAGAGGACAAAGGCAGTACACACCACGTAGCTTTATGGTGCAAACTGCAGAGGACAAAGGCAGTACACACACTATGTAGCTTTAGGTGCAAACTGCAGAGGACACGGGCAGTACACACCAAGTAGCTTTAGGTGCAAACTACAGAGGACACGGGCAGTACACACCACGTAGCTTTATGGTGCACACTACAGAGGACACAGGCAATACACCACGTGAGAATACTGCAGCTAGCACACCTGCCTGCCTGTAAATTAGGAATAGCTGATCTAGCTAAAATATACAGTGTATAAATATATGTACAACACCTGGGATGCATATATCAAGCAGCCAGGCTCATTTTTAATCTCCAAAAGCAAGATCATATCAGTCCTGTGCTTAAAGAACTCCACTGGCTTCCTGTTACAAAACGTGCCGATTTTAAAATACTCTGCCTGATCTACAGGGGTTACTATCAGCTGGGTCCACAGTTCCTATCAGATCTGACCCCACACTATATACCCAGACGCTGTCTCCGTTCAGCCGACAAAGCCCTAATCTCTGGCAATACCGACAGGCTAATTTCCATAGGAGGAAAACGGATTGGCTCTGCGGGGGCAACTCTCTGGAACCAAATCCCGCTTAATATTCGCATTTCCCCAAGCCTATATATGTTCAGGAAAAAGCTGAAGACCTGGCTATTCCGTCAAGCATTCCAATCCTTGGCCAATATTTCTATGCTCATCCACTATTTTTCATTTTCTTCCCCCTCTCCCTTTCTCCTCTTTTCTTTTCTTCCCTTCTCCCTCCTTCGCTCTGCTGCTACCTTTGTTTGTTTATGCTATTCTCGTCAGAACATCCGGCTATCGGTCACAAAGCGCTTTTGCACCACCACCTGGTGATATATGCACGCTTCCCAAACAAATAGTAATAAATAAATATATCCTCTACACCAGTGGTTCTCAACCTGGGGGTTGGGACCCCCTCGGGGGTCAAATGATGATTTGCCAGGGGTCACCAAATCATGGGCTGTTCCTGAAGCCTGCATCTCTTTTGCAGCCACCCAGCAGGGCTGTCCCTGGAGCCCACAGCCGCTCACTCAGCCTCTTTGCAGCCCCCCATTCAGTTCACGACATGGCTGGGGGGGCAGAGACTAGAGGTCAGCTGACTGGTGAGGAATGTGAAGTGGGAGGGGCTGGAGGAGACCCTATCTCCTGATTTAGGTAGAGGTGTCACTGCTACGAGACACCAAAAAATCGGAGACATAGTGAGTAACTCTACCTGTGATTATAGTTCCCATTAAAAGTCCTAACTACAGTTCTCAGATCAGCAAATGACCTTGATCAAGAGCACCTATGATGGCTGATCAGAACTCTCCCACCACCACTGCCACTCATCCCAACTCTCCCACCAGCACTTCCACTCATCTCAACTCTCCCACCAGCACTGCCACTCATTCCAACTCTCCCACCAGCACTGCCACTCATCCCAACTCTCCCACCACCACTGCCACTCATCCCAATTCCCCACCTCCAAGGAGTAAGGGAAGGAATAAAAATAGAGAATACGTGGAAAGGAAAAGAAAAGAGGGGGAATAACAAATAAAAAGGGAGAGAAAGATTAAGAGCAAGAAAGATGGCTAGATTGAGGGATGGGGAATTAGAATAGAGATATAAAAGTGAAAGAAAGGAGAAAAGAGTGGCACATACTAAAATGTACCATAAGGGGTTTTAATACTTCACAAATGTAAGGGTTAGAGGCACAAATGACTTGTTTTGCCTTGGGTGCTGACAACCCACGCTATGAAAATTTTTACTGTTAGGGGTCCCCACAACTTGGGAAATTTTATCAAGGGGTCACGGCACTAGATAGGTTGAGAACCACTGCTCTACACACTGTTACCCAGATTCAGGTAGAGATACAACGGCGTATCAGTAGATACGCCGTCGTAACTCCGAATCTGCGCCATCGTATATTTAAGTGTATTCTCAAATTGAGATACGCTTAAATGTAGCTAAGATACGACCGCAGGCGCCGTCGTATCTTAACTGTCTATTTACGCTGGCCCCTAGGAGCGTGTACGCTGATTTACGCCTAGAATGCGTAAATCAGCGAGATACGCCTATTCATGAACGTACGCTTGCTCGTCGCAGTAAAGATACGCCGTTTACGTAAGGCGTTTTCAGGCGTAAAGATAAACCACCAAAAAGATGGCGCAGCCAAAGTTAAGTATGGACGTCGGAACCACGTCGAATTTTAAAATTTTTATGTCGTTTGCGTAAGTCGTCCGTGAATGGGGCTGGGCGTAATTTACATTCACGTCGAAACCAATGAGTCTTTTTGGCGTAATTTGGAGCATGCGCACTGGGATACGTCCACGGACGGCGCATGCGCCGTTCGTTCAAAACGTCATTTACGTGGGGTCATGCTTTATTTACATAAAACACGCCCACCTCTTCACAATTTGTATTAGGCGCGCTTACGCCGGCACATTTATGCTACGCCGCCGTAACTTAGGATGCAAGTGCTTTATGAATACAGCACTTGCCTCTCTAACTTACGGCGGCGTAGCGTATATGAGATACGCTACGCCTGCCTAACGTTAGGCACGTCTACCTGAATCTGGCTATGTAACTTTACCTGACTAGCCTGCCTGCTCTATCTACCTAGAAAAAATGACACTCTCTCTCTCTCTCTCTCTCAATCTCTCTCTAACCACAGCCGCAACACACTACACAAGGCCGACCTGCAGGCGGCCTATTATAGTGTGGGGCGTGTACTAAACCCCCTGAGCCATAATTGGCCAAAGCCACCCTGGCTTTGGCCAGATTTGGCTCTCTGTTTTTTGCGCGCTGTGATTGGCCAAGCATGCGGGTCATAGTGCATGCTCGGCCAATCATCAGCCAGCAATGCACTGCGATGCCGCAGTGAATTGTGGGCCGTGACGCGCCACTCGAATTTGGCGCGAACGGCCCACAACGTTCGTAATTCGACGAACGGTCGAATACGGTAATAATAATGAATCAGTACTCATAGAAGAGGTAGGAAAGCACCCATAATTATATGACGTAATTATATGAAGTATTTCAAGGTACAGTCGAACCTCGGATTGCGAGTAACGCGAGAGTTTCGCAATACGAGCCATTTAACAAAAAAATTCTGATTCGATTTGCGAGCGTGGTGAGCAGGATGCAAGCCGCTGGGGTGTGCAGTGCCGCATTTGGCTAGAGGCATGGAGGCATGGGGGTGCCGGTGACGCTCGGAGACACTCGGTTCCTGAGTGTCTCCGGCGCCCCCGCACCTCTGGCCTCATGCGGTACTGCAAACACCGGCGCCCCTGCACCTCTGGCCACATACAGTACTACATACACGAGCAGTCACTGTGGAACGAATGATCTAAGTTTCCATTGATACCTATAGGGAAGCTCGCTTCGATATACAAGTGCTTTGGATTACAAGCATGCGTTCAGAGGCATCATTTAAGCTCAGTGTTTAGAAGCAGAAAAAAAAACTTCTGGTTTGCGTTTTTGAGAGGAGTTTACTGACACAAAAAAACACTAAATACTCCACGCCTGTACAAAAACGTTCTATACAAGTGTATTTTTTTTATGCCAAAAGAACTGGTGTGTCTTTTTTAAGCCCAGTGTGCATGGATCCTCAATCAACATATCAAATTAGATCATTTCCTCTACATCACTTCCCCATTAAGCACTTCACACTAGAAAAGCAACACTTCCATGAACATTGATCAAGCATTCTTGAAGCATTTTCAACGCTTCATAAATACAATGAAAACAAGTCATAAACACATCATGAATGCCGTAGGAGCAATAATGGGAATTGCTTTGTTCTTCATTATCACACATGTGAATGAGTCCTTGCACATGGCACTTACCACCAAAACATTTGATTATATAATAGTGATGGAATGTCATATAATGAATGCATTGGGTCGATGAGGTGGTATGTTTTCTCTGACAATGCAGAGTCCTCTCCGTCTCCAACTCCTATTGGTACATTATGTCCCAGATATTTAATGCGACAATTTACATGCAAATCAGATAGTAATGGAGAATTTATGGCATTCTTGTCAGAGATTTGTGTCTAGTGTTTTGTTTAATTAACACAGCGTAATGATTAAAGTAATTAAAGTTAAAGAGCTATATCAGCCCCTGTAATTCTGCACTAAGAAAACATCCTCCTTCCTGTCTGCCAAACAATCGGGAGTAATCTGTGATTCTCAGGGAAAGGAAAGAACGGCTGCTAAAGGATTTATGTTTTGTCCGTCCTGTCCTCAGATTGACACAGTTCTTCAACAGCACAGGGGGAAGGAACCTGATCATTCGCTGCTGCAGTTGCACTTTCACTTACAGGTCCCTTCCCCAGCCTGTAAAGGGGCAGCAAAAAAAAAAGAAGCAGTATATCACTCTGCTGTCTCCTCCTGTCAGTATACTATTTGCACTGTGGCACAATTTATTAGCACCTTGTGCTGTTTCTCTCTTCCCCCACTCATGCTGTGCAATGTTGTGCACAGAGCCACCTCTCAGTTCTGCATATTCTGGGTAGAGTACTTGCTTGTGCATAGCACTGTCCAGTCTCCCTCTGGGACTACCTATCATTTAGGGCAGTACACACTCCATACACAGTATACGTAAGTGTTACCCCAACCCATTTAAAAGTAAAAAAAAAAAAAATGTAGATAAGAGTATAAGGAAGGAGCCATGGATTTCAGGAAGTAACAAAGGTTCGCTCCAGCATTAGGATTTGTAACCTGTCTAAACATAGACTGACATTGGCTGCAGAGTTCCTCAGTAATGAATTTCTCCTCTATAAGGACCTACATAAGTTCATCATCAGGGTGATGACAATCAAAACTCTGTGGGCCGGATTCAGATACAATGGCATATCTGTTCGGCCGGCGTAACGTATCTTAGATACGTTACGCCGCTCTAACTTTGGGCGCAAGTTCCGTATTCATAAAGAACTTGCGCCCTAAGTTACGGCAGCGTAGCGTATGTGGGCCGGCGTAAGCCCGCCTAATTCAAATGTGGATGTTGGGGGCGTGTTTTATTCAAATTTGGCTTGACCCCGCGTATTTTACGTTTTTTTTTAACGGCGCATGCGCCGTTCGTGAAAACATCCCAGTGCGCATGCTCGAAAATACGCCACAAAACGTCATTGTTTTCGACGTGAATGTAAATTACGTCCAGCCCTATTCGCAAACGACTTACGCAAACAACGTAACTTGGCGCGGGAACGTCGGCTATACTTAACATTAGCTACGCCTCATATAGCAGGGGTAACTATACGCCGGAAAAAGCCGAACGCAAACGACGTAAAAAAAAAGCGCCGGGCGGTCGTTCATTTCTAAATCGACGTAAATAGTAATTTGCATATTCCTCGCGTAAAAATACGGAAGCGCCACCTAGCGGCCAGCCTGAAATTGCAGCCTAAGATACGACGGTGTAAGACACTTACACCTGTCGGATCTTAGGGATATCTATGCGTAACTGATTCTCTGAATCAGGCGCATAGATACGACCGAGCGCACTCAGAGATACGACGGCGTATCAGGAGATACGCCGTCGTATCTCTTTCTGAATCTGGCCCTGTGAGAATAGGTGAGGTTGATGTTTTCATACACCATTTAAGCCACAGTCCATCTTCAATCTAGTTGTGCCCTTCTAAATATAAATATAGGAAAATGAAATGGGATTTTTAAGGTGCAAAGAAAAACAAAGATTTATATAAAAAATAAATAAATGTTATTATACAAAAATAGAAAAGATATAAAAATCCACCATGTAATAAATAAAGTTTCATAAATGCATACAGACAATTCTCTCGACATGTTTCGCCATTCAATTTGGCGTCTTCAGGATTTTGTCAAGCACTACTGAAACGCAAAATAGAAAAATCAATGTATACACAAAAATACAGAAATAAACACATTTGAGAAACACAATAGTGTATAAATGTTGACCAGATTATAGTCAATGTCATGATCAGAATGCCTGCGGGTAAATACGGTAAACAAAAAGGAAAAAAATATAATAAATGAAAAATAAAAATAAAAAAATATTAAATAAAGATGAAAATGTATAAAAAACATTAAAATAATAATAAAGTGCCCTTCTAAGTGCCAGCAACAAGGTCTGCGTGACAGGGAGTGCTGAGAATCTGCGGCCTACACAGCAGGGAGCTAGATCGCCAGCCTCAGAGGGATCTCAGAGGACAGCACTGCTATTCCAATACAGTGGACCGGCCTGTGTTCCAGGCCATCCGAAGGTACCTGCAACCCAGTCCACCGGGAGCTGCAGCGTGGCGTGGTGTCGCCATTTCCACAAGACAAAGATACAGAGAATTCCGGCCGGAACCCTCTAATTCATCTGATGTTCATAGTGGTGAGTGGGCACAGCCCTTGTGATAGTCACCAACAGTACTGTTGAGTAACATTCACACAGACTGGCTGGTGACACTTGTAGTTCCACGGATATGAATCTACTTCTTCACAGGCCTCATACAACAGGCGCTTGGGGTTAATACCCCCATTGTGCTTTAAAGTCAGTATTGTGAACATTTCTTTAATGCAGTTAAAGGAGGAGCATACATGAGTTATCATTTCTTTAGATAAGGTGCAGTTTAGTTCATTCTTGTTACCCTCTTCCATCTTGGATTACAAATTTACTGCAGTGTAAAGAAAACAGGCTAGCTGAAGATAACTGGAACTAAAGGAACATTTCTTATTTCCTCTCTGCTGTGCACAACTTCCTTATATTCCTTTGCATCACAGTTACTAATTACTATCACAGCTGTGACAGGATGGAAACCAAGGTGTCAGAGGTAAGAGGATTTGCAGAGTCGCAATATCCATTTGGGGTATAGAGTCTACTCGCAGCCCTCACCGCTACACATCAACATATAGAATCTATTCAATTTTAAAGTTCATAAAAAATAGTGGTAAAGTGAAAAATGTATTTTATCAACAAATCTGGTGAGTCTTCACACGTGCTCCCCCTCAGGTCCGCACTCACCAAAGGGATGTACCCCTGCAGGGGTAAAAGGCCTCACAATGGAGTCAGCTGTTTGTCTTGCATTCCCTCTTTGACATCCACGATCGTTCAATGCACTCACATATATGTAGCGCCCCCTTACTTCCAGTATGGGCACTACGCTAAAGTTAGTGGGGAATGGGAGAGTTATTCTTGCTCCCATTCACAATTTGTCAAATTTGTGCTGCTGTCATTTCAGAAATGTCCTGTAGGTCAGCCTGCGCTCCAGGGGTGTTGTTTCCACCCCTGAGCAACAGGTGGCGCTAGAGGGGTTCTGGCAGAGCAATTTTCCCCAGCAGCCAATTAGAGGAGTTTTCCCTCGCGGGGCATGCTGGGGGAGAGTATATCTATGGCAGACGCCATCTTTATTGGTTCTTCCCGCAGGTTCTAGGTGCGACATCCACCTTTAGGGTGCGCGCATTTAACGGACCCCGGCGATGGCCTTCCAGGCCGGGGTCAAATGCTATGCGGAGCTCTATGTTGCCGAGAGGGGCCCCAGTGACTTACTAGGTCCCCAGTTCTATTGAGAGGATCCCAGGCTGGATGCCGTTCGATTGGGGGGTTGGCTTGAGGAGAACCCGGAGGCAGGTTGTCCAACAGAGCTTGAACTAACCAACCAGGGATCTGGTGACCGGAAAGCTGACAGGTACGCTTTGCTGTCATCCGGTGACCTATGCTAAAAACTACTGGGAGGATTCGCTCAATTCGTCCATTTAGCTCATTCAAGTAATTGGCCTGTGGCAGAGGCCTAGTGCCAGGTCTGTGAGAGAGATCTGTTCCTCCCAGCAATCTAAAGAGACACTTCGGCTGCCAGGCTTGTGACAGGAGTCTGTCCGGGGGCACTTCACCCACTCTGGCTAGAGTGGCGACGAACTGTAATTTGGTACTACTGAGAGCAGGATTGCTCGGTTCTTATCCAGGCCTGATACCGCAAAGTTCTCCCTCTTTCTTCATCAACCTTTTCTTCCTATTTGAAGTTGATGTTGGTTGTGTTGGCCTGGAAATAAAGCACTGGAAAACCTCTATTCCTTGTCTGGACATTCGCTCACTACTCTGTTCTCCAACCCCTAGACAACACTGAGGTAACTTAATACGCCGATCCCAACAACAAATCAGCGGCTCCTTCGGGGGTAACGCTACATATAGATATATATGGAAAAAGAGGATCCCATCGTGTAAATTCTGTGGCAGAGCGTTGCCCTGCCAGGTTCTAGAAGATTTTTATATCTTTTCTATTTTTGTATAATAACATTTATTTATTTTTGATATAAATCTTTGTTTTTCTTTGCACCTTAAAAATCCCATTTCATTTTCCTATATTTATATTTAGAAGGGCACAACTAGATTGAAGATGGACTGTGGCTTAAATGGTGTATGAAAACATCAACCTCACCTATTCTCACAGGGCCAGATTCAGAACTACAAGTGCCCATTAATGCAGCTTCACCTGTGCCCATCAATGCAGCCTTACCAGTGTCCATCAATGCAGCCACACCAGTGCAGCTTTACCAGTGCCCATTAATGCAGCCTCACCAATGCCCATCAGCTCGGCCTCACCAGTGCCCATCAACGCAGCCTGACCAGTGCAGCCTCACCAATGCCCATCTATGTAGCTCTACCAGTGCCCATCAGTGAGAATAAAAATCCAGCACCTTAATTCTTCCAGTCATTCTCTCTCTGCATATCACTCCACACTGGCTGCAGGCATGAGTTCAGTTGGCGGCGCCGTGCCGGATCGAAAGAGGAATCCAGCGGCTTCATTCTGACAGCCCACGACCATTCTCCCGCTGCCCCAGGCATATCACCCCGCAGCCATAGCAACCAGTTCAGTGGGTGGCGCTGTGATCGGAGGAGGAACATTGCATCTTTTCAGATGACAGCAGCAAGCAAGGTTCAGGATTGTGTTACGTACAGAGTGCAGAGTTCAGGAGTGCATTACGTACATACAGTCCTTTGTTAGCCTATGCATACAGTAACTTCTAATTTCTCTGTAACACAGGATGTGCTGGGAGCTGTATTTCCCCTATCATTATGGTCATGCTGACAGTTGTAGTTCTTGTCACCCTGACCACGTTGGGAGTTGTTGTCCCCCTGTCAATCAGGCCACAATGTGGGTTGTAGTCTCCCTATTACTCAGTAAATTCTGGTTCACAGCCTGCAGGGTGAGGATCCCGCTTCGCACCGCAGGGGCCTCCCCACGACACTACTCTTGGCCCTTCTGGGGGCCCCGGCATCCACCCACCTCAGCCCACTGTGGAGCACCGACCTCACCAGACCACACATGTCACCGAAAGTCTGCCGCTTTATGGTAGGCGGAGTCAGGAGGAGGGGCCAGGTGCCTCTCTGTGGTGAGTGGAGTCAGGAGGCGGGGCAGGTTTCCGCTTTGTGGTGGGCAGGATCAGGGAAGAGAAGGGTGGCACTCTGTTTGTGGGGAGGAGTCAGGAGGCTGAAAGCACATATCAGCTTGCCCATTCCCGACATCAGAGGCTGAATTTGACAGCTGCCCTTGCCTCATTGCAGCCTTACCCCTGCTGGCTTGCCCACCAATCGCTGGTTTGCCCACCAATCTCTGGCTGTGCTAGATGTTACAGCACACTGCTACAGGTCCTGCTCTGCTATTAACATAATGGAGTAATGCGGGACAAAGCCCCTGTACTGAAGGACCGTGGGACAAAGGTGAAAATGCGGGACAGTCCCACCCAATCTGGGACTGTTGGGAGGTATGCTTTGGTGCCATTTTGGCAAACCATATCAAAGTTGCATCTAAGTAGTGCTACATAATCCTACTGAAAGGTGGATCATATTCGTATCGCAACAGTGTGAACCGAGCCTAAGTGCATCGAACCTTAGGACATTACCAGGGATGTCATATTCCAAGCATTGTTTCCCTGTACTTTGGGACCTCCGGGAGTGAGACAATTGCAGGAGCAGGGAGATGAAGATTGCAAAAATTCCCCTCCTTTAAAAGAGTTCCACTGGCTTTTTTTAGCAGTTGCAGAAAAATTATTGCTCCAGTAAACTGAAACAGGAAGGTCATCTCCATCATGTTTAAAGACAAAGGGGTAGATTCAGATAGAATGGTCTATCTGTCCGCCCGGCGTAACGTATCTCAGATACGTTACGCTGCCGTAATTTAGGGCGCAAGTTCTGTATTCAGAAACAACTTGCGCCCTTAGTTACGGTGGTGTAACGTATCTGTGTCGGCGTAAGCCCGCCTAATTCAAATATGGATGATGTGGGCGTGTTTTATGTATATTAACTGTGACCCTGCGTATGTGCCGTTTTTTACGAACAGCGCATGCGCCGTTCTTGAAAAAATCCCGGTGCGCATGCTCGAAATTCCGCCGCAAGTCGTCATTGCTTTCGATGTGAACGTAAATTACGTCCAGCCCTATTCGCGAACGACTTACGCAAACAACGTAAAATGTTCAAAACTCGACGCGGGAACGACGGACATACTTAACATAGGATACGCCTCATATAGCAGGGGTAACTATACACCGATAAAAGCCTAACGTAAACGACGTAAAAAAATGCGCCGGCTGGACGTACGTTTCTGAATCAGCGTATCTAGCTCATTTGCATATTCCTCACGTAAAACTTTGGAAGCGCCACCTAGCGGCCAGCGTAAATATGCAGCCTAAGATACGACGGTGTAAAACACTTACGCAGGTCGGATCTTAGGGAAATCTATGCGTAACTGATTCTATGAATCAGGCGCATAGATACGGCCGGCCGGACTCAGAGATACGACGGCGTATCTGGAGATACGCCGTGGTATCTTCTATCTGAATCTACCCCAAAGTAGCTTCTATATACTGTATGTTCTATAATTTTATTTTTTTAAACAAAACCA
Source organism: Rana temporaria (assembly GCF_905171775.1). NCBI lineage: Eukaryota > Metazoa > Chordata > Amphibia > Anura > Ranidae > Rana > Rana temporaria. Next base: position 366,295,128 of record NC_053491.1, on the reverse strand, counting down.
AATTGATGAACTGAGAGCAGCGAGATGACAATTAATGCGCGGTAAGAGCGCAGATAATGGAGCTCTGAGACAATTACTTGCCTCTTGTACTCGGTTAATAAATAGCCCCGGCGGCCTGGTTAAATCACGTTGTTTTGATGAGGCGAGTGCGAAGACAATTAGCTCCTCGCGCTGCACTCTCCATTGTGCAGTGTCTACAACGCGCGGCGCGCCCGCCATTTCAATAGCAGAAAATGAGGCATTAGACAAAGGTAAAACGCTCTTCCCCAGATCACTTCATTCCTGGTAATAGCGGCTGACAAAAGCACGGGACACGGGACAATGGCGACAGATGTTTCATCCGTCTTGTTTGCCGGTGTCTCCACTCTCTCTACCTCTCTAGCAGGTTTCTTAAATGCACAATTAAAAGCACAGAAAATCCTTTGTTCGCCACGTGCCATCTGCCAGCAAACGTGTGATGTGTGTGTTTAAAAAGCCTTGTAATCGCGGCCATCCTGCGCTAATCGAAAATGTCTATATTGTTCGAGGTTCCAACAATGAGCGCAGCAATTACACCGCACTTGTATCGCCTGTGAAGTCATTTAATGGACATCTGTTCGGAGCTTGTTAGGGAGGTGACGCCGGGGATTGTGGGATGGCGCACATACGCTCTTTCTAGTTGACATTCATCCTTCCGTTTAGGCTCACTCTGCATCCACGAGAACAGATGGGGGGGAAATGAAAATGTAATGCATAGACAATTGAAAGTGCCACCATATGGAGGAGCAAAGATGCACAATTTGCCAAAAGGAAAGGAGACCTGAGAACTGTTTAACTGAAAGAAGGTGATCGTATGGAGCCTGAAATCCCCAGAGGTAAAGCGTACCTGTGAAAACACATAGGCTACCATTGCTGTTTTGCTGCTAAAATTACTAGTTTACTGGCAGCCATGCTACCTTTGCAACAAAAATAAGGACATTTTGATAACAAATCAGCAATAGCTGCCAAAATATAATCTCAGCATAGGTTTCCTTATATATTTTAAAAAACATAATAATATTTGTCCAGCAGGGGGAGACAAATATTATGCGTGGACTAGCTTTACAAGTCTATACCAACGAAGTCCTGACATGTCACAATACACAGCAACAGTATTAGTTTTAGATAATCTCCACCTTTTATCATTAAAGTGGAGTTTCACCCAAAAATGGAACTTCTGATTTAAGTACTCGTGACCCCCTGACTAGTTTTCACAGGTACCCAGCTTCCACTTCCTCTCCTGGCGCCAAAAGAAAGTTCACCTCTCCCCCTCCCTCCCTGCAATCTTCTGGGACCAGTCACAGGTCCCAAAAGATTGCCCGGCCATTCATAACGGACAGCACGCGCCCAGCTGTGAAGCCACAGCCGGGTGCCCACAGCCCCACACTTGCAATGCCAGCGCCACAGAGAGGAGGGGGAGAGAAGTGAGGCTTCGGCGGCCGCATCGCTGGACCGTGGGATAGATACACAGGCAGTCGCCCTGGTGAATAACGTGGGCTCACCGGAGTCTAAATATTAACCAAGTGTTCACCAGAGCTCCTGATGGTGGAGGTGTAATTTGCTGCATGTTAGCATACCTCCCAACTTTCTGAGATGGGAATGAGGGACACCTATCAGCAAAAGTATGCAGGCATAGGACACACCCCTTGCCACGCCCCCTTAAAGGAGAATTGTACAAAAAAATAAGATTGGTTAAACCCACAAGTGCTTTTTTTTACCACTACTATTTCTTTATATTGGCTTTTGGAATTTTCAAATGCAGCAATTTAGAAATCAGATGAAAGTTTAGCGCTGGGAAACACTTTTTGGTAGATAAAAAATGCATTTTATACACATCTATAGAGATCAGACCAAAATGAGGGACAAATGAGGAGAATGAGGGACAGAGGGACATTGCTTCAAATCAGGGACAGTCCCTCGAAATCAGAGACAGTTGGGAGGTATGTGTTAGTACCAGGTCGCAGGCCTTAGGATTGCCCCACCAAGAGGTAAGCAAGCCGGAGTCTAGTAGCAGATAAGGGAGTGAAAGTCAGTGTAGTCAGTAAACAAGCTAAAGGGTCAGTAATGAATAGTTTCAGGCTGGAATCAGGCAGAAGCATAGTCGAGGAACAAGCCAAGGGCCAATAACGAGTGGTAGCAAAATATGGATGGCAGCAGGGTAGACAGAAGCGAGATACTGACTGGAGAGAGCACAATAATCTGGCAAACAGGTAGTGCAGAGACATGGCTTAATTCAGGAAGTTCATGGGAGGAGCAAAGAGTTCAGGGTTCAAGACAAACTAGGTTCAAGACAGGATCCTTCAAGGAATTGTACCGGCAACTGTCCAGCATTCCAGGTAGCTCAGCATGAAGAGACGCCGCCCGACACAGCAGAGGTTCTGGGCTCAAATTCAGCAGTGATAGAAGATGATTAAGGCTGGGTTCACATATATACAAATGTGATGCATTTTAAACCGCATCCATGTGAATGTGACCGACTCTTAACGTAGCCGGTTCTCACATGTCTGGTGTGGCTGTGGTGTGGTTTCAAAAAGGGTTCTTGGGTTGGTCCTTAAGATGCTAATTTCTAAATGTTTCATGCTTATACATCTTTTAAATTCTGCGAAAACATATATTCCATTGTACTGCATACAAGCTTATGGTTTTCCAAAATCAATTAAACTTGATGGAGGGAGTTATGGCATCCACAAACAGCAGGGAGGATCGTTTCTGCAAAACTGGACCGAGTTTACCTGTTTCCTGGAATACCAGGATATGATGGTATCCCAGGCATACATTTTTCTAGAACTGTTAGCTCATGCACATACACCACATTAAAGGGCCTTGGAGGCCCACTCGGGAATAATCTGTATCTTTCTCACCATAGGTCGTACACGTATCTTTCCCATTCCCCCCCCCCCCCCCCCCCCCCCCATACATTTCCAACCCATCTCTCCTATCTCCTTCTGGTCTGATACATCTAATTTTCTTACTTTTTGTTTTTACTTTTCACCATAGTGACAAGCTATCTACCCTTGTAGAACCTGTATAATTTTCTTGATATCAATAAGAAACCTAAAGGAACACTAAAGGCAGATTTTTTTTTTAAAATAACAAACATGTTATACTTACCTCCACTGTGCAGCTCGTTTTGCACAGAGTGTCCCCGAATCCGGTCTTCTGGGGTCCCTTGGCGGCTGTCTCGGCTCCTCCTCGCAAAAGCTTTCCACCTTCATGCGAGCGAGCTCGCATGAAGGAAAGCTTTTGCGAGCGCGCTCCCGTGATACAGCTGTATCACTCGGCCCCGCCCCCCGGCACGCCACGTAATCCGCTGTGATTGACAGCAGTGCCAGCCAATGGCTGCGCTGCTATCAATCCGTCCAGCCTAGCCAATCAACGGCCAGGCTGGGAACCGAAGAGGATCACGTGGACGCGCGCGGGACTTTCGAGGGATCAGGTAAGTAAAACGGGGGTTCGGGGGGGGGGGGGGTACCGTTGAATGTTTTTTGTTTTAGGATGCATTAAGGTGAAAAAACATTTACCTTTACAACCCCTTTAATAATTTTAAACTCTATTTCCTTTCTTTGATACTTAGTATACATGTTCTAGACCTTACAGGAAATATTTCCACTAGCTATGTTGGAACGGGCAGGTTGAGGATTGCATTCACTGAGGCTGCTAAAATGTGTTTTTTCCGCATCCAATTCGCATAGCAGGAGAATGTAACCGGCTCTCTATGCAAATGGTTCACACATCTCCAGGGCGGAAGCGGAGCGCACTGCACAGAAACGCTGTGCGTCTTTGTCTCTGTTTCAGGGCTGAATTCAGGCAAAGATTCGTCCCTGAAATGGAGAACAGGGACGCACAGCGTTCCTGTGTGATCCATGGCCGGTTTAGGTGTGAAACCAAGCCTAAGTGTTCAGTGTGCTGCTTCTGTAGACCAGTGGTCTCCAAACTGTGGTCCAGGGACCAGTTGTGGCCCTTTGCTAGTCTTTACCAGGGATGGACTGGCCATTGGGACCACCGGGAGTTTCCCGGTGGGCCGATGGCTCAGTGGGCCGGCTTCAGTGACAGCGGCCTGCAGCTCCCTCCACTCCTCTGTCTCTCCCTCCCTGCAGCACTCACCTGGGGGGAACAAAGAAGCAGTGGGGATGACAGAGGAGCATGGGGGGAGGGGACAGACAGCTGACTCAACAGCTATGGCCTGGAAGTTTCTCACTTCTGCCTAATCCTATCCCATAAGGGGGGGCACCGAACTGATTCTTTGCCCCGGGTGAAATAATGTCTAGCTTCCCCACTGGTACTGCCTATAAGAGTACCAGTACCAGCCGTTCTACTCTAATAAAGTAGAACGGCTAGTGGCTAGTGAAGGGGGAGAGGGGGCTTGGGTGGCCAGGGGGGGGTGCGGGAGCTGTCCGGCCGCCATGGGAGAGACCTGTCAAAGTGGGCAAGTCTGTATGAAGTCCAGGGCCAAATTTCTGTTCCAGTCCATCCCTTGCCTTTACCCAGCCACGATCGTGGGCCACGATCACTTCCACCAATATGAGGCACTATTCCTCCCACTGACACCAGTGATGGGGCACTATTTCTCCCACTGACACTAACAAAAGGGGCCCTTTTCCTCCCATGATACAAATGATCGGCCACTATTTCTCTCCATAATACCAATGATGGAGCACTATTCCTCCTCCTACTGAAGCTATGTAATTTACTCCCACTGATCACCAAGCCTGAGGCACAGTTTACTCCCATGAAATATGAGACATTTTCTTTTCCCACATACCACAGACCAGCCCCCCTAAAGTCTGAAGGACAGACTGGCCCTTTGTTTAGTAAGTTTGGAGACCCCTGCTGTAGATGAATGTGATCAACCTTTTTTGTCTTGGTCTGTTTAGGACACATTCTAAGTTGTACCTTGTTTTAAGCAATGTGTATTGTAAAAACCCAACCTATATACTTTTGTGATCTTCAAAATGTTCCTGCATGTTCTGGAAACTGAAAAAAAAAACAACAACCCGGGAAATACTTTTTATTAAACACGGTTTATTGATTATTCACATAAACCCACAAATGAACACAAAATATCTGGAGTGTTCAGGATGAGACAAACACTTCACATAGTAATTATCAGCCATTGGTCTGATTATAATGAAATAAGTGGATAATACAGTACAGATCAATCAATATTATTGCTGCCACAGAACAGACAACTACAACCATTACAGCTGCCCATCATGAATATTAATGGAGGGTGACCAGTGAAAAGTCCGCAAACGAACGCTGTCACCGGTGGTGGAAAAATTGTGGCTTCGATTTTTGTTAAATCTGGAACTGTTTAGAAAAGTGTATCCATATACATTGCAATGGCCACAATGTGCTGTGCAGAAATACCATCTCATATGCATCTGAAACTATTGCACCATGCATGGTGAATTTCAACTATACTGGATTTTTCTTGAACCTACTGGCTGGTTTAAAAAAGAGAAACCTCGGAGCTGTCAATCTTGTCCTAGCTTTACTGAACTAGTCACCGGGGGTTGATGGAAAAGAGACAGGAACTTGCGGTTTTAGGAACTTTTTTTTATTATTTACATCATTTTACTATTACTGCTTCTCTGTCACAGCAAAAATCCAGTAACAGTGCCTGACTGCCAAAGTGGTGCTAATACCAGGCCAAACGTGTCATTGCTGCAGCAGAAATGCCACCACTATGAGTGATGAGCGAGATCAAGAGTTTTAATTTCCACCAAAATGCCAGTGAAAATAAGGAGATTTCAGCAAAGTGTTAGCATTTTGGGAAAATGGTCAAACAAGTATGTAGAATAGTTCATAAGGGTGCATTGAACTTTAAAGGTCTCTAAGGGGTTACAGAAGCTCCACTTATGTATTTGGGACTGTTCTTGTGCCAAAAAAAATTAAAATGGCCCCCCATTAGCCGCATTATAATTTGCTTTATTTTACATAAGAAAAAACACACAGCAAAAAAAATAAAAGAAGAATAACAGTCCAGAAATAACAAATAAATACATAAAAAGGGGGAAAATACAAAACATTAAATGAGATAAGCTAAGCTACCTAAAAACCCAAATAAAATAAAAAGCGCAAATTTCTCCTAAGCAGCTCAGTGAGGAAAATTAAAAGTTAAGAGTGTGGTGAAAATTCATTGGCAAATTCAGTCATTTCGCAGCTAAATCTATTCCACTTATTCCTAAGCACCATGCTTGGGACAAGGTCATTTAACACCCAAGACAAAAGGCCATAGTGCCCCCCGCCTCACCCCATGAGTTGCGAACTATCTCAGCGGCATAGGTTGCAGGTCCTGCCCATTTTGCTCTCCTCTCCTGTTGAAGCACCTAAGGCAACTGTCTCCTCTGCCTACCTCTCAGCCTGGCCCCGGATAACCATCACCTCCTGGAACTGGGCAATGGTGGGATGGGAGCCCTAGTTATAGCAGGTACCAGCTGTCTCAAATAATAGCTCTATTCTACTAAAGGAATGGGGTAATACTGGGGTCCATTGGCTTTTACTGAAATAAGTCTAGTCATTTCTAAATTGTAGTGCCATTAATTTTATATTGATGATACAAAAGCTATACAGCTGACATGATAGAGTTGGATCTTCGGAATCACTTTGTGCTTCACAAACCTTGTGCGTCATCAGATATTGCTCTGCGAGAATTTAAAGTATAAAACACCCTAATTAAAATGTCTTTTGGCTGCTTCAGATACAAAACTGTTCACATTGTTGGGTGCTTCTCACCACAATGTAATAAAACAGATAATCTAATGCATAAAACCCTGATTATTCCACATTAAAGCAAGCACAGAGTGAAGAGCCTTCACACTGTGCCCTGATATTTGGTGCATTGGATTAGAATTTATGATCGATACTTTGAGCACATTAATACGAGGCATCTCATTCAAGATATGATTGGGAAAAGTGCTTATTGTGTTTCACAGATTTCTACAGATAGAAAGGGTTTCTAATAGCTAAACCCATGGATAGAAACACCGACACCCACAATACACCGGGTGATACTATACAGCGGGCTCTACTTGTATGTCTTGTGTTCTTTGTGTTCACAATTCGGGAGGGTGTCTAGGAGCTGCCCACCACAATGGTCCAGGAATTCTCCGTCCTTCCATACTGAAATCAAAAAATAAAATAAAAGTGAACAAATAAAAAAATAAGCCAAACCAAAAATATTTTCTTGAGATATATAAGGCACCCACCCTGTGCTAAAAAAAAATTGACAGTTGCCCCTTTAAGTGTGAATCACACTATTACATAAAACCAAAATTATAAAGAAGGCGCTATTAAACTAAAGATCTCCTCAGACTTATATGTGATAAATAATTTGGACTTTAAACACTGCAAGATTAATAATGTGCAATAAATAAAATTATTCCAAAAAAAACGAAAACCTGTGTATATAAAACCATACAGTTCATATATGAACATGCCATTTGTTATGAGTTTGTGCACATAGAATAGTGCTAAACAATATCCACATCCGATTCTATATCTTGCACTTCATTCCCCGACTTGTTCATTCCCCGACTTAGTTGGGGTAGGCAGTACACTTTGGTGGGGGTGGGTCAGCCACGCCCTGTGACCTTTGACCTCTGGGAACCCGCCTTCTGACCTTTGACCTTTGGGGAGGTCCCTGTTCCAATTCCTGAGTCCTAGCCATATTCTTCAATGGGAAACCCTAACCCTAACCCCCCTGACATGTACTATCCACCACACTGCCTTGTGGTGGATGACGCTATACAGCAAAATGCATAGAGGTCGGATCGCTGTTTGCATTCCCGTTGACTACAGGTGACCTCACATCCATTCAAGAAATGAGCGCAAAATTTGGTTGGTGAGACAGATGGCACCTGTAACGGTCAGGGGTTAACGCCATTTACGATATTCCATTCCACCAACCCACGACAGCTTATTGACACTTCACAATCCAGCAGACGAACACGGCCCATAGGATTCCACAGAAAACGAGACACACAGCTCTGTTCTCTGGTTCAAAACGGATAGACTTTTAATGGGAAAATCAGGCTTATATACAGTTTAGGAACCACAAGAAACAATGGCTTAACTCCACCCACAACATTATACAATGAGCCTAATACACATCTTTTAGTCAGACTTTCTGACTCCAGGTCTGACATAATTAACATGAGCTAATTACTACAGCTGACAAGTCAGACATCAAGACTCCAGGTTTTCTCACCTTCTATACAATCTACATTCCTTTAGTAAACATAAGTCAGACATCTGACCTTTTAGATTGTGCTAACTCACAACACACATTATCATCAATAGAACTTTCACACAATACAGTGTCAATTAGCATCACAACGGTCTGAAAGGGTCTTGAGAAAGCCAGGCTAAGGCTAGTTTACATGACAGTAGCAGACTTAATTACCCCCCTAACAGTCTGTGTTCCACATTGAATGAATCACTCTCCTATTGGCCTGTTGGGTTCAGAATCAACAACTTGTAATATTTCAAGATATCCTGCAATACATTGTAAATTATCATTACTGTCCCATCTCATGTAATCCGAGATCTGTCCATTATTTCCTGGCTCAATCTGTGCCCAAAAGTGACTCCCGTTACATGGTCGATGGATGCCAAGCAGAATCCGGGGAAGAGGTGCTGCAGGTGGAGCACTTGTTTGACAAACTGTCCCTGGAAGTCAGAGAGTGGGTCAGGGACCGAAAATCTTTCTCCTTGTCTGAAGCAGCTCGCCTGGCGGATGAATACACAGATGCCCGCAAACTGGATAACTGTGGTCAAGACAGCAGCTCGGGTGGATTATCGTTCAGCGGCACCCCCGTCGGCTATTTCCTACAAACCCCAGTCGGACCGTCCTACAGCACCACCTCCAGCGGCCCAGGTTCAACTCCCAGGACTACTCACAGCCCATCAGGTGTTTTGGGTGTAAACGGCTAGGACACAAAAAGCTAGACTGTCCGTTGAATTCACCCAGGCAGTCACAGTCATGGAGACAGCCAGAAAGGGGGAGCCCCCACACATCCATGCCTGCGGCCCACTGCGTTGAGGAGGAAGAACGCTGACGCATTTCACACTATTGATTAGTGCTTACTCATGAGTAAGCACTAATCAATAGTGTGAAACGCATCAGCTGCATGCCCCTGTTTTTTGCTGTGATGTGTGGTGTTTGAAAACTTTTACCAATAAAAGGCAACCGAGAAGGTTTTTTCAGAGTTTGGTTGTCCAAACATTCCTTTCTATATTTGCTTTGTGCATTGCCGGCACCTGTGTTTTTCTGAGAAGATACAGACTCATCCATATACCTATTTGGAGCGGTGACTACAATTTCTCTACATTGATATATGAACTGTATGATTTTATATCCACAGGTTTTTTTTATAATTTTATTTATTGCACATTATTAATCTTGTGTTTAAAGTCCAAATTATTTATCACATATAAGTCTGAGGAGATATTTAGTTTAATAGCGCCTTCTTTATCAATTTGGTTTTATACAAACCAAAAAGATGACCGTGATAACTTATACAAAATTGTATTTGTATATTACAAAACTTTTTTTTAATTTACTTATTCTTTATTAATTTTCATCATCTTTTAAAAACAACAGGTGGTTACAATCATATATCTTTTTACCATTTCTGTTTCACATATTTCATACATGTCTTCTATATTCCCCCTTTTATTTTACCCTTTTCCCTCCCCCCTCCCTACTCTAACCTTCTGCTTTATTGGGTTTTCTTTCACACGGGGTATCTCATTTCTTCCAACCAAGGGTTCCACATTTTACAAAACTCCCTGATATTCCCTGTCCTGGTATAGACCACCTTCTCCTTCCAGATTGTCTCTGTGACCAGTGTCATCTTAAGAGCATTATAGGCCCCCGGGCAATACAGTGCACTGGAGCCCTGTCTACACAATTACGCACGAGAATTACTGACAAAAATCATAACATTTACTGGCAGAACCACATTTTTTACTGCCACTGCAAAAAAAGTACCTACAATTACAGTTTTCAGTGCCCAACAATGCAAATGTCAGTATTTAAACTATAAACATATAGCTAGTGCTATTAGAAATGTGTTTAAGTTAAACAAAAGTAAAAAAAAAAAAATGTCTTCATTGACATGAAGGTCAGGTTACTATAACCCAGCCAGCACAGAGTTTCCTCTTACATCAGAGTCTGCAGGATTCCCCCTTACAGTGAAAGGGAACTCTTATGTAAAGGGGAACGCTGCAGATCATGATCTAAGGAGGGAACTCTGATGTGGAGGGGGGCTCTGGTGACCAGAGACAACCTTATATCAGAGTCCACTGCTTTCTCTTTCCCACTTACATCAGGGTCCGCAAACTGAGTTCCCCCTTGCATTGTAAGGGGGAATCCTGCAGACTCTGATGTGGGGGGTACTCTGGTGACCAGAGACCACCTTCCTTAGATTAAATACACTAAGGTAAGGGGGGTCACTAATATAGGAGGGGGAACCTTTATATCAGTGCCCCCTTACATTTTTGCATTCACTCCCCCCTTACATCAGCAACCCCCGGCACTCGTGGAGGACCGCATCTTCTCTGTGATTTCTGCGAACTGGGCATGGGCAGTTCTAACCCGTCACTCTCCATAATTTTTTACTGGGGTTGCTGGGCAGCCGGTGGGGCCCCCCAGGCAAGCGGGGCCCCCGGGCAACTGCCCAGCGTGCCCAATGGAAAAGATGGCCCTGTCTGTGACTACGTTAGTCCATTCCTTTACTGATGGAGGGTTCGCTGCTTGCCACCTCTGAGCTATTAGCTTTCTTGCCTGAAAACAACATCTCAACACTGCTTTTGATGTGCTGGTCATTCTACTTATTTCTTCCCCTAGACCCAAGATACATAATCTGGGGTTCATCTCCAACTTTATTTTATATATCTTGTTAATGATGTCCAGTATCCCCCTCCAATACCTGAACAGTTTCGGGCACTTCCATATCATATCATATGCAATAAATCTCCTGTTTCTTGGCACCTGGGGCATCCTGCATCCACTCTCAATCCGAAGTTAAATAATATCTTAGGTGTGTAATATGTCCTATGTATCAGCATCAGGAAGGAAAATCTCTGTGCTGGCGAGACTGTAGCCGAATGTCCTCTTTCCAATACCTTCCTCCATTGATCCTCTGTTATAATCCCTAGGTCTTCCTCCCATTTTACTCTGCTTTTAAGTTTTTCTGGGCCTTCAATGCTCTCCTTACATATGTATGAGTATACCTCAGAGATAAATCCCTTCGTCTTACTCCAGTTATTCAGTTTCTGAAGGATAAAGATCTTAACCCATATTGGCCCTACTCTATTAAACTGAACATCTAGTGCGTGTCTGATTTGGAGGTATCTATAGAATGTATTTATGTATATTACAAAACTTAAACAAAATAAGTACATGAAATTAATTCAACCAAATACATTTTACCCATTCCTTTTAATCAATTTCCTGAAATCTGTAAACGAATGCTTGGGGCGCCTTGAGGACTGGAGTTGAGAAACACTGCTCTAGATCAGTGTTTCTCAACTACAGTCCTCAAGGCACCTCAACAGGTCATGTTTTCAGGATTTCTCTCAGATGAAACGGCTGTGGTAATTACTAAGGCAGTGAAACTGATCAAATCACCTGTGCAAAATAATGGAAATCCTGAAAACATGACCTGTTGGGGCACCTTGAGGACTGGAGTTGAGAAACACTGATCTAGAGTCTGTAACACCCAGTGGCCAGCCTGGAGGAGCATGCACATCTAAAGGGATGCTGAGGTTGTGTTCTTCATATTCAGAACAGCAGTACAGTAACTGGGGACAGATAGATTGATGGCAGAGTAAACAAATAGCTGAAAGAGGCAGTCCAGTGAAAATATGGATCAAGAGAAAAGGGCTGCATGATGCTTGAAAAAGATTGCTTAACTTTGCGATGGGAAACTAAGACTTGCGCCGACGTAACGACCGCGAAAACCGTCGTGGATCGCCGTAACTGCTAATTTGCATACCCGACGCTGGAATACGACGCAAACTCCACCCAGCGGCGGCCGAGGTATTGCATCCTAAGATCCGACAGTGTAAGACAATTACACCTGTCGGATCTAAGGGCTATCTATGCGTAACTGATTCTATGAATCAGTCGCATAGATACTCTGAGAGATACGACAGCGTTTCAGAGATACGCCGTCGTATCTCTTCTGTGAATCTGGCCCTATGTCACTTGATCTAAAAACCGGTGTATTTTGCAAACAAGAACATTTGTGATAAAAAAAAACGGAATTGCCTGTTGATTGCTAATTTCCTTATAAATAAAGATGAAAAAGTAAACTGTACAAAGCATGAGAAGGGTTCCTGCCTCCAAACAAGGGCAAAGAGTGTAATAACCCACCTGGATATCGGCCAGCTCTTTCAATACACGAGCAGCAATTTTAGGTCCATTCTCCATTGTCGGGATATGTACATTCTGTGGAAACCCAAAATACAAGGATTAAAAAATAGTTACAAATGCAAATATTTCAAACCACCAATAAGGTATATGATTAATGTTGGTCTCTTTCTAATTCATATTCTACTTTTAGTCATGGTAAAACAATTTTGTTACAAAGGAATCTGAAGATCCTTACTATTTTGTCTATTTACCTACAAAAAGCATTTTTCTTGTATTTGTTTATAAATTGTAAAAAAAGGATTTAAAAACTATTTTATTTTAATGTTCTATCCATATTTGGGCTGCAAGAAAACTGTTAAAATTAAAAAATATATAAAACAATTTTTTTCCTGTTTTTGATGAAATAAAAGCTCCTGTGTGCTCACAGAATGAGATCTACAATGTGGCACAGCAATGGCGTCCATATTGTCAGACAAATAAATTATATCTACCACTGATTCTCTGTTAGCACAGACAGCTCAGTCTCACCTCATTCTTGTACTGTACAGTTCCAACTGGACAAACCACACAGGCCGTACCGGAACCGAACATTTCCTTCACTCGGTTTTCTTTCAGTGCAGTCAACAATTCCTTCATGGTGATGTAACGCTCAGAAACCTTAAACTCACCCTGTGAAAAGGTACAAAACACATATTGTATCAGGATACTTTAAAGCGGGGTTCCAACCACAATTAGCATTTTTTAAATGTATGTCCTTTCATAATGCATTTTTCTAATATAAATCCGGTCACTTACTATTTTACAATCTACCGCTGGCTCCACATAGTTATTCAGAAAAGATAGTTTCTAAATCTATGTCCACACCGTTGTCATTTTGCTTGTGGGCATTGTGAAGCCCACAAGCACTTACTTCCTGGAAGTTTTGGATAGGGAGTTATAATGGGGAAGCGCACTGCATCCTGGGAAATGATGACACATTTCCCAGGAGCATTAGCGTGCTGAGGAGCCGAGGGAGATGATGTCAGAATCCTAGGTGATTCCCGAAGGCAGATTTCATGGGACCGCATAGCAACAGGCATTTCCAGGTGAGTAAAACATTTTTTTTTTTTAAGTCTAATGAGCACAATAATGAAAAAAACATTTGGGATGGAAACTCCACTTTAACTATTTAACTCCCACCTCTTGAATTTAGAATAAAACCTGCTTGATGGTTTTTGGCTTTTGGATAATAAATGTTTCTGTACATTCTTACATTTCTCAAAAAGAATCTCCATTTTAAAATAAAAATGAACCCCTGTCTTCAGACCTGTCTAGTGTAGCCGGGTTCTAGGCTAGAGACAGAGAGAGATTTATGACACTGTGCTGCAGTGCTTTCTGTGCTCCCAATGGACTTCAGCTGAATGGATTGACACTACCTCGCCTCCATCCACCAGGGGGAGCTGACAAGCAGAAGGAGCTCAAGAGACTTGATGGTTGGTGTCACCGAATCATGGGAGATGAAGTTCATGTAAGAAACTTTACTATGGCAGTCTATGGACCATTGGACTAAAATTTTCAATGCGAGCTGGGTATAAGGGTGGGGGAGACAGAAGTGTTTTCACAGGCTCAATATAAGGTATTTCCTCTTTGCTACAAGGAGACCAAGGTGTGCATGTCACTGCTCCTGTGTGCACACATCAACCTGCTACAAGCCTGCAGCTGTCTGCTGGGGTCTAGGCAGATCCAGAAGTGAGCCGACATCTGAACAGTAGGAACCTTTTTGCTATATCGCTGGGACAGATGAGAGGACATTGCTGCCATTACCTGTTGTCACTAGTATGCACTGAGCACATAGGGAATGGCCATCCAACTAGCAGCATTATTTACTGCATGTAGACCTTACTGGGACTATACTCATGTGCACCACCATAAAGACTGGACCCCAATGCTATTCGGCTAAAGAAATAGGTATAAAGACTGCTCACTCAGATTTAGAATTTCATTGCTGCCATTCATATAGTGTGCACTCTAAAGTGCATATAGCCTACTGTTTGCTGAGGAGTTATTGCAGTTGTGATTATCATTGATGTTACCGTTTTCTAATGCCATTACGTATTGCTAATTTTGTAGATTACCAGGCTTACTCTCATTTAGCTGGATTGAACTCCATCCTATGCTGTTATAGCCAAGTGAACATATTGTCTAGTGAAGTGTAATTGATCTAATCCTTTACTTACTCATTTATTTGCACACTGTTATTTACTGCAACCTGTGACAATATATTGGGTTTATTTGCCAGTAACCAGTCTGATGTTTGTTTTTTAATATTGAACCTTACTTTTAATCAGGATGTCTATATTTGTGCTCCCGCTAGCAGGGCCGTATCAGTCTGCTTAACCTGGTGGTGTAGTGGGAGTGAGGTTGTTCTCAGAGACAAGGCAGAAGAACAGAGAACCCAATCTACCAAGCAGATCCTGCAGGGGCAACACTACACTGGCAACAGAAAGGTTACAAACCCCATGAATGAAGCAAAAGAAACCCTCATTCTAAATTGTAATACATAAACCTGCCTGTATAAAGTTAATGCAAGCAGCCGTGCCAGTTTTAGTATACTGAGATCACATAAATGGAGACATATTGTTATTATCACACCAAGCTACTACCACCATGGAGCATCAGTGTTCTCTGTACAGTAATTTGGAATATCTCAGAGCTTTATGAATGTAAAGTAATAGTGTGTGAAAGCGTTGGGAATATTAGGGTGTAAGCTCCTCTGGTGCAAAGACTGATGTGACTGGCTCAGTGTTCTCTGTACAGCACCGTGGAATATGTTAGAGCTATATGCATTTATAGTAATAATAGTGTGTGACTGTGAAAGAGATGTAAGAGTGGAAGCCCCAGTTGTACAGAGACAGATATGAATGGCTGTGTTCTCTGTACATCACTGAAAAAATGTCAGTTATATAAATGTTTAATAATAAGAAGAAATTACACTTTAGAGTGTAAGCTCCTCTTGTGCAGAGACTGATGTGACTGGCTCAGTGTTCTCTGTACAGCACTGTGGAATGTGTCAGAGCTATACAAATGTATAATAAAAAATGTGTGCCACTGTGGTGGGACATTGGAGTGTGGGACAAATCAAAAAATAAAATTTGTAGTCAAACCTAATACTTATTTACTACAATTTGTATATTGTACCAGTAATTATTTGTATGAACCCTTTCATTCTAATTTTTTTACCATTTGTATATAAGCAGTGATAGGTGTGCACAGCCTATTGCATTAGGGTGTGCACTCCAAAGCTTAAACACACATGCGTGTATCTATATTGTGTGTGTGTGTGTGTGTGTGTGTGTGTGTGTGTATATATATATATATATATATATATATATATATATATATATATATACACACACACCGGTATATGTGTGTGTGTATATATATATATATATATATATATATATATATATACAGTACAGACCAAAAGTTTGGACACACCTTTTCATTCAAAGAGTTTCTTTATTTTTATGACTATGAAAATTGTAGATTCACACTAAAGGCATCAAAACTATGAATTAACGCATGTGGAATTATACATAACAAAAAAGTGTGAAACAACTGAAAATATATTTCATATTCTAAGTTCTTCAAAGTAGCCACCTTTTGCAGCAGACACATCTCTAGAACTGGTAAGAGGAGACTGTGTGAATCAGGCCTTCATGGTAGAATATCTGCTAGGAAACCACTGCTAAAGAAAGGCAACAAACAGAAGAGACTTGTTTGGGCTAAAGAACACAAGGAATGGACATTAGACCAGTGGAAATCTGTGCTTTGGTCTGATGAGTCCAAACTTGAGATCTTTGGTTCCAACCCCCGTGTCTTTGTGCGACGCAGAAAAGGTGAACGGATGGACTCTACATGCCTGGTTCCCACCGTGAAGCATGGAGGAGGTGTGATGGTGTGGGGGTGCTTTGCTGGTGACACTGTTGGGGATTTATTCAAAATTGAAGGCATACTGAACCAGCATGGCTACCACAGCATCTTGCAGCGGCATGCTATTCCATCCGGTTTGCGTTTAGTTGGACCATCATTTATTTTTCAACAGGACAATGACCCCAAACACACCTCCAGGCTGTGCAAGGGCTATTTGACCAAGAAGGAAAGTGATGGGGTGCTGCGCCAGGTGACTACCTCTTGAAGCTCATCAAGAGAATGCCAAGAGTGTGCCAAGCAGTAATCAAAGCAAAAAGGTGGCTACTTTGAAGAACCTAGAATATGAAATATATTTTCAGTTGTTTCACACTTTTTTGTTATGTATAATTCCACATGTGTTAATTCATAGTTTTGATGCCTTTAGTGTGAATCTCCAATTTTCATAGTCATGAAAATAAAGAAAACTCTTTGAATGAGAAGGTGTGTCCAAACTTTTGGTCTGTACTATATATATATATATATAGCAGTAGGGCAATGGAGCAGTGGTCGATGTCATAAGTACAGAGATTGGTGTCAGTTGTTTATTTTTATTATGATTACTTACCAATTTATTTATTTTTACAACAATTAAAAAAAAATTGGGGGTAATTTGGTGAAATATGAGACCCCTGATGTTTCACTATTGAGTCAGAGAAAGGGACTCCCCAGTCCCTTTCTCTGCAACCAAGCAGCAGGAGAAATCTGTGCTGCACAGGATAATTAGGATGTGCCCAGGCACACCAGGCTCACCCTGTGTGCACACCTTTGTAAACGGTTTACATTTGTGTAGCATGGAATTAAAGTGCAGGGGGCATACTTTGGCAGCCTTGCCTTGGGTGTCAGAGGACCTTGTCCTGGCACGCATTTTTAGATGTGTACTCACCCATTTCTTGGCGAGGTCTAGTATACTATGCCTTGTTACTCCAGGAAGAATGATCCCATCTAGGGGTGGAGTAGCCAGTTCTAGTTCTGTAAAGTTAAAAAGTAATTAATAAAAAAAAAATAATAATAATAATTCTGGCAATACAAAAACAGAATGTAAAGGTTAGTGAGAATAAAATAATTCCTTCAAATTAACAAATGCTTTGCAGATTTTTAGACTGAGTTACTAAAAGAGA
Source organism: Rana temporaria (assembly GCF_905171775.1). NCBI lineage: Eukaryota > Metazoa > Chordata > Amphibia > Anura > Ranidae > Rana > Rana temporaria. Next base: position 366,277,656 of record NC_053491.1, on the reverse strand, counting down.
ATCTTTACACAATAAATTGCATGAAAATTTCCATTATTTTTTTAATCATATCAAAAGCAAATTCTTGTTTACTTATTTCATCTGCACATCACTGGGTATTCAAAGTGAACAGGAGTTTGCTTTTCACATGATCGGCTAGTTAAAGTGAATATTTACACAGTTTATTGTGTGAAGGTTTTCAACTCATTTAGTAAGTCAGTCCAGTTGTATATTGTAATCCCCTTTGTCAGCTGATTCTTCCAATGTGCCATCACTGGCTGTATCACCTGCTGGGTGACATATTTTATGAATGGGGCGCAGAGGACCGCCAGTTGTCACATTAGCCATAAATCCACCAGACTGGGTAAGCTGACACCGAGGGGCTGCAGAGCAAACCCAATACCAATGTGAGAGATCAGCAGTTGCATAAGGAAGACGATATGGAGATTTCTAGTAAAGGGAAGTGTATTTCACTCCTCTCCTGTCACGGCAGCATCTGAGGAAAAGTTAAATATATCTGTCCGCACACATACCACTTTTAACCAGGGCTGCTGTTAGAAATCATGGGGTCCCGTGCAGCATACCTGACAGGACCCCCTCTTTCTCCAGAAAAGATCAAAACGATATGTTCACTAAAAATACACTAAAATCATTATTAGTGGACACAGACATAACAAATCTAAAAGATAAAACTCTATTGGGTAAATAAATAAATCTCAGTGTGAATGAGGTCTGTTCTGTGAAGCCCTCAGAGGTTTGTTATAAAACTTTAGTGAACAAACAGCATAATAAAGGACAAGGAACACACCAGGCAGGTCAGGGATAAAGTTGTGGAGAAGTTTAAAGCTGGGTTTAGGTTATAAAAAACTATCCCAAGCTTTGAACATCTCACGGAGGACTGTTCAATCCATCATCTGAAAATGGAAAGAGTATCACACAACTGCAAACCTACCAATACATGGCCATCCACCTGAACTGACAGGCCAGGCAAGGAGAGCATTAATCAGAGAAGCAGCCAAGAGGGCCATGGTAACACCAGAGGAGCTGCAGAGACCCACAGCTTAGGTAGGAGAACCTGTCCACATGACAACTATTAGTCGTGCACTTTATGAAAGAAAGCCATGACAAGACGTGTTTGCAGTCTGCGAGAAACCATGTGGGGGACACAGAAAACGTGGAAGAAGGTGTTCTGCTCAGATGAAATCAAAATTGTACTTTTTGGCCTAAAAGCAAAACGCTATGTGTGGGGGAAAACTAACACTGCACATTACCCTGAACACACCATCCCCACCGTGAAACATGGTGGTGGCAGCATCATGTTGTGGGGATGCTTTACTTCAGCAGGGACAGGGAAGTTGGTCAGAGTTGATGGGAAGATGGATGGAGCTAAATACAGGGCAATCTTAGAAGAAAACCTGTTAGAGTCTGCAAAAGACTTGAGACTGGGGTGGAGGTTCACCTTCCAGCAGGACAACGACCCTAAACATACAGCCAGAGCTACAGTGGAATGGTTTAGATCAAAGCATGTTCATGTGTTAGAATAGCCCAGTCAAAGTCCAGACCTAAATCCAATTGAGAATCTGTGGCAAGACTTGAAAATTGCTGTTCACAGATGCTATCAATTCAATCTGACAGAGCTTGAGCTTTTTTGCAAAGGAGAATGGGCAAAAATGTTCACTAGATGTGCAAAGCTGGTAGAGACATCCCCAAAAAGACTTACAGCTGTAATTGCAGTTAAAGGTGGTTCTACAAATTATTGACTCGGAGCTGAATACAAATGCACGCCACTTTTCACATATTTATTTGAAAAAAAAATAAAAAAAATTTGAACATGTGACCAGCAGCAGAGGATTAGAAGCTCCTCCTGCTTATGTTTCCTTGCAGACACGCTGGGAAAGAGCTAGGTCATGTGACAGCCGTAGATCGATTAAGAAAAATGTATTTCGATTTTTTTTTGTCATTAAAATAATTACAGTGCCATCATCCACATGCAGAAATAGAAGGGAGAATGTAAATTAAACCGTGTGTGTTTAGTATCAGAGCCCACCAGGCAAACAGTATTTCCAGAAACATCTGAAAGCTTCTGTTCAAGTTTCCTTTACAGAAAGAAATAACCTACCTCCATTTTCATTTGTCCAATACAGGAAGAGGTTCATTGTCCCAACTTCGGTGATCTGCTCATCCTCCCCATATAACCAGAGGACCTGCTGACAGCCGGCATCCTGAGCCTCATACTGAGCAAACATGGAGTTCCCATAATTCCTGGGGAGAAAACAGATAACGTACATCTATAAAGTGCAGCTCCAGATAAATCGGTGAATCACAAATACTGACCTGGAAACACAACAACTGACCGAAAGTCTAACGGACAATATAGTTACGCGAGGTTGAAAAAAGACACAAGTCCATCCAGTCCAACCCATCATGTGTGTAATTTTATGTCAGTATTACATTGTATATCCCTGTATTTTGTAGTCGTTCAGGTGCTTATCTAATAGTTTTTTTTAATTATCAATGCCCCCCCCGCACTGAAAACACTGCCTGTGGAAGGGAATTCCACATACTTGCCGCTCTTAGGCCCCGTACACACGATAGAATCCATCCGCAGATAAATCCCAGCAAATGGGTTTCTGCGGATAGATCCTATGGTGTGTACACGCCAGCGGATCTGTTTCCGCGGAGAAATCTCCTCTGGGATGGATTCCAGCAGATCGGATATTTGCTGACATGCACAACAAATCCATCTGCTGGAATCCATCCCAACGGATGGATCCGCTCGTCTGTACAGACTTACCGGATCCATTCGTCCAAAGGGATTCCCCGCACGCGTCGTAATGATTTGACGCATGCGTGGAATTCCTTATATGACAGCGTCGCGCCCGTCGCCGCGTCATAATCGCGGCGACGGCGCGACACGTCATCGGCAGAGGATTTCCGCGCGGATTTCAATGCGATGGTGTGTACACTCCATCCCATCGAAATCAGCGGAAATCTTTGAGAGGATTTATCCGTGGAAACGGTCCGCTGGACCGTATCTGCAGATAAATCCTCTCGTGTGTACGGGGCCTTACAGTAAAGAACCCTCTATGCAGTTTAAGGTTAAACCAATTTTCTTCTAATTTCAGTGAATGGCCCCGTACCTTATTAAATTCCCTTACGTGGAAAAGTTTTATCCCTATTGTTGGGTCACCAGTATAGCATTTGTACATTGAGATTATATCCCCTCTCAGGTGTCTCTTCTCCAGAGAGAATAAGTTCAGTGCTCGTAATCTTTCCTAATAACTAATATCCTCCAGTCCCTTTATTAGCTTTGTTGCCCTTCTCTGGACTCTCTCTAGTTCCAGCACATGCTTCTAGTGCCCAGAACTGGACAGCATACTCCAGGTGTTGCCTGACCAGAGTCTTGTTAAGCGGGAGAATTATTGTTTTATCTCTGGAGTTAATCCCCTTTTTAACGCATGCCAATATTCTGTTTGCTTTGCTTGCAGCAGCTTGGCATCACATGCCATTACTGAGCCTGTCATCTACTAGGTTCCCCAGGTCCTTTCCCATCCTAGATTCCCACAGAGGTTCTCCCCCTAGTGAGTAGATTGCATTCCTATTTTTGCCACCCAAATGCATTATCTTACATTTCTCTACATTAAGTCTCATTTGCCATGTAGTTGCCCACCATATTCATTTGTTCAGATCTTCATGCAAAGTTTTCCACAACCTGCGGAGAAGTTATTGCCCTGCTTAGCTTAGTATCGTCCGCAAATACAGAGATTGAGCTGTTTATCCCATCTTCCAGGTCGTTTATGAATAAATGAAATAGGATTGGTCCTAGGACTGAACCCTGGGGGACCACACTTTCCACCCCTGCCCATTCTGAGTACTCCCCATTTATCACTACCCTCTGAACTCACCCTTGTAGCCAGTTTTCAATCCATGTACTCACCCTATGGTCCATGTCAATGGACCTTACTTTGTACAGTAAACGTTTATGGGGAACTGTATCAAATGCTTTTGCAAAATCCAGATACACCACGTCTACGGGCCTTCCTTTATCTAGATGGCAACCCACCTCTTTATAGAAGGTTAATAGATTGGTTTGGCAAGAACGATTCTTCATGAATCCATGCTGATTACTGCTAATGATATCGTTCTCATTACTAAAATCTTGTATTCTGAGGAAGAGAGTTTAATAAGACACGTGGAGACTCATTAAAATGAGAAGAAAAGAGGTTTAACCTTAAACTGCGTAGAGGGTTCTTTACTGTAAGAGCGGCAAGGATGTGGAATTCCCTTCCACAGGCGGAGGTTTCAGTGAGGAGCACCGATAGTTTAAAAAAACAATTAGATAAGCACCTGAACGATCACAACATACAGGGATATACAATGTAATACTGACATATAATCACACACATAAGTTGGACTTGATGGACTTTTTTCAACCTCACCTACTATGTATATGGTGTATGGAAGTTATTGTGATAATTTAGGGTAGACACTACAATGAGTTACAAAGTAATACACACCCTCCAACCTTGCTGTCTCCGGTGCCTCCCTTCCAGGCGCGGACATACTTTGGATTGGCCCACAGTGACACTGGACTAAAAGCCCCACTTTGGAAATATGCCCCGACCGGGCTGAGGATGACATAGAGCATGGCCTTGGACGGTCTCTTTATACCTAGAGAGGGCTGCAAACATAAGAAAATGTCTAATTTCACATGAAATAAAGGAGTGATGACATATACAGACGCCAAGCCCAGATCAACAATCAGAGTTTATCTACTAAAACTGATCTCCAGCCTTCCCTCCAGTCTTGCAGTTATACAGGCTCCTCTCCTGTACTGAAATTGCTTACTCTGATTTCACTGCACACTGTGAGCTTCTCTCAATGTGCATTATGCCGCGTAACACACGATCGGTTCGTCTGATGAAAACGACCGTTTTCATCAGACGAACCGATCGTGTGTGGGCCCCATCGTTTTTTTATCCATCGGTGAAAAAACTAGGAACTTGTTTTAAAATTATCTGATGGTTTAAAAACCGCTAGAAAAAAAACGTCCATCGGTTAAAGTCGACGCATGCTCAGAAGCATTGAACTTAATTTTTTTCAGCACGTCGTTGTGTTTTACGTCACCGCGTTCTGACAGGATCGTTTCTTTAACTGATGGTGTGTAGGCACGACTGATGAAAGTCAGCTTCATTGGATATCTGATGAAAAAATCCATCAGACCGTTTTCATCGGATGAACCGATCGTGTGTACAGGGCATAAGAAACTGCATGTAGAGCTTGCCTCCTTTCCTGGCTGTAGGACATCCATCATCATCTAACCGTTTCCTCCTCAGCCTGATTGTCCCTGGCACACCTCTTTAAAGCGGATGTGCCATGGGAACAAAATATTAAAAGCCAGCAGCTACAAATACTGCAGCTGCTGACTTTTAATATTAGGACACTTACCTGTCCTGGAGTCCAGCGCCGATCGCAGCAGAGGACGAGCGATCGCTCGTCTCTCTGCTGCTCCCCCCACCATCCACGCTGAGGGAACCAGGAAGTGAAGCGCTGCGGCTTCACTGCCCGGTTCCCTACGGCGCATGCGCGAGTTGCACTGCGCCCGCCGATTGGCTCACACGCTGTGTGCTGGGAGCCGAGTGTTCCCAGCACACAACGGGCGACAGACGGGATGTGACGGAATGCCCGTCTTTTGCCCGTAGCGTGTGGCCGGAAGTGGGTGCAAATACCTGTCTTTAGACAGGTATCTGCACCCCCCTCCCCCTGAAAGGTGTCAAATGTGACACCGGAGGGGGGGAGGGTTCCGATCAGCGGGACTCCACTTTAGGGTGGAGAACCGCTTTAATTCATTGGATTTTAGTTCTATCAATCATGGAGGCTCAACATCATATGTGGGTGTTAACTACATGCAGATACAATCTACCTAGTAATGGCCACTACTCCAGACTGACATTCACCAATCAAGGCATTTTTGGTATTTGATGAAATCACTGGGGTAGATTCAAGAAGCAATTGCGCCTGTGTAACCATAGGTTACACAGCGCAATTGCTTACTTGCCCCGGCGTAACGAGTGCTCCTGATTCAGGAACCTCGTTACGCCGACTGCAGCCTAAGATCTGCGCGGCATAAGGCTCTTATGCCCGCATATCTTAGGCTGCATTCTTGCGTTGGCCGCTAGGTGGCGTTCCCGTTGTGCTCAGCGTATAGTATGCAAATTGCATACTAACACCGATTCACAACGTTGCGCTAGGCCTGCGTACGCAATTTACGTTGTTTACGTACGGCGGTTTTCGCGCAAGGCTGCCCCTGCTATTAGCAGGGGCAGCCCATGTTACGTATACCCGTCATTCCCATGTTGCGAAATTTGAATTTTACGTAGTTTGCGTAAGTGTAACGTGAATGGCGCTGGACGTCATTCACGTTCACTTTGAAGCAAATGACGTCCTTGCGACGTCATTTGCCGCAATGCACGTCGGGAAAGTTTCCCGACGGAGCATGCGCTCTACGATCGGCGCGGGAACGCGCCTAATTTAAATGATTCCCATTTAAATTACGCGCTCTTGCACCGGGCATTTTGCCGGCACGCCCGCGCAATTTACGGAGCTTCTGCTCCGTGAATCGAGGGCAGCGCAAAAAAATTGCGGGGGCGCAGGGCAAAAACATTGCCCTGCGCCTCCGCAAAAAAAGCGCAATTATACCTGAATCCGGCCCACTGAATCTAAATAAGGTATGTAATGATAATGGAAACGTTTTATTAAAAAACAAATATGTTTGTGGTGACAACCATTGTCAAAGTATTAAACTATTACAGCTGTTACAACAGCAGGAAGCTAGAGAAAATCTTCCAATGGGGGCACCTGCTCCAGTGACAACTATCTAAGAAATGTTTTCCCCTCACTTTGCAGAGCTTTCACTTCCTTTTGTGTCTCTGGAACAGGAAATAATGTGAAATCCCCCCAGCAGGACACTGTCAGGGGATCTAAGCACTGCTTTATCCAAAAAAATGAATAAATATGTTTCCATGTGCAGTTAATAGAAATCTGATAGTTGCTAAGGTTTACTGCATCAAAGTGATTTTTTAGACGCTACTGTCAATTTTATGATCAGTTGCTAGTAAATATAAAATAGTTTTAGTGGATAGATAAAAGCAACAAATGTTTTTCTGATAAAAAAAAAAAAAGAAGAGAAGTGGGTTCTTATCAGTCATGCAATGCTCATGCCAATGATCCTGTACAGTCTAACTATACACTAACCATATCTGCCAATCAGATTGGGATCTCACCTCAGTGCTCATAAAGATGGGGCGGACGTACAGACTGGCATCGGTGGACTTTGGCACCCACTCTCTGTCTATGTCGATCAATTTCTTGATGCATTCCAGAAGTTCCTTCTTCTCGAAAGGCTGAAAACACAAATTGCGTTCAGAATAAAGTTCTTTGGGAAGGAAGACATTTTCCTGCGCACAGCTTACTTCATGTCAGCAGTCCCACGGATGCACAGTATGAATTGAAATCCCTGATAGAGGACTACTGAACATAAATTACAGTATATGACAGAGCATTTATTATTATTCACGCAGAAGTCTCTTGAAGCTTTAATGGCTGGATATAGTCCTAAAACCGATACTTCAATGTTTGGTAGATACTGAAGAATGTAACAAGTTGAAGGACTTGCATTTCTTCTGGTCTCCATTGATAAAATCCAGTTGATGAATTTCTGGCTCTACACACTTGCCCTGCCCATGGGTTCCCACCATCTCTGTGCTGAGTTCACAGGTCTGCACAACTGCTGTGTCTATTGTAAAGGGTTCCCACCATCCCTGTGCCTAATTACCAAGTCTGCACAGTTGCTTTGCCTTTATATGAGGGCTTCTCACCATCCTTGTGCCGAGTTCCTGGGCCTGCACAACTGCTGTGCCCACCCCGTGCTGTGTTCTCAGGTATACACACCTGCTGTGCCCATTACAACGGGTTCCCACCATGCCTGTGCTCAGGACCGATCCGAGGGTCACAGATTAGATAGTGTTGCTCACGAATATTCGTATTGCGAATATTCGGCTCGAATATGGCATATTCGAGTATTCGCGATATATTTCGAATTTTGCGGTGAATATTCGCTATTCCGAATATTCAAATTTTTTCAATTTTATTTTTAGAACAGATCACATCCTAGAGATCTCCATCGACGTCTAAAAGCATTGCTGGTATGATTAGAGACCTTGGGCCGAGTAGCTGAAGCGATCATTTTATCTTGCCGAAAAATCGCAATGCGATTATTCGGCAATCGGAATATCGCGCGATTATTTTCTCCGCCCTTCTTTTGCATCAGAGCCAATCAGAGTGCTCCTACCGCAGTTGTCGAAATTCTGCAATAAATATCGCATTCGCATTTTGCGAAATTTCGATAAAATATCAGGAATATTCGATTTCATAATGAGCCAATCAGAGTGCTCCTACCGCAGTTGTCGAAATTCCGCAATCAATTTCGCATTCGCATTTTGCGAAATTTCGATAAAATATCACGAATATTCTGAGCCAATCAGAGGGCTCCTACCGCAGTTGTCGAAATTCCGCAATAAATATCGCATTCGCATTTTGCGAAATTTCGATAAAATATCACAAATATTCTGAGCCAATCAGAGTGCGCCTACCGCAGTTGTCGAAATTTCGCAATTATTTTCGCATTCGCAATAGCGAAATTTCGCAAACATTTCATTTCGATAAAATATCACGAATATTCGAATTTAGCAAATATTTCTCGAATATTCGGCTATATATTCGTGATATATCGCGAAATCGAATATGGCTTATTCTGCTCAAAACTAAGATTAGACACTGCCCTGACGGGTCAGTATTTGGCGCATTATAAATCAATTAAATCAATCAATCAGATGTCTGGGTGTAGAAATATTTCTGGCACCTCCACATGAGCGTGGTCATCCTACCAGGTTCACACTGGGCTGCGGGAATGAACTCGCACGATTTCACTCCCGCTTGTCAGTCCCGATTTCACTTGTCAGTCCAGGTTTCTGCACAAATGTCAATGTAAATCGTGGGCCGAAATCGCAAAAAGTAGTACATAAACTACTTTTTGAAATTGGTGCAGCGCCGCAGAAATCATGTATATGCCCTGGTTCACACTGGTGCGTTTTGACATGCGATTTGACATGTTAAATCGGTGGCAGTTGCACCATCCTAATTGGTGCGACTGCCACCGATTTAACATGTCAAATCGCATGTCAAAACGCACCAGTGTGAACCAGGGCATATACATGATTTCAATGGCACAACACCTAAAGTTGATGCTCAACAGCTTATCACCAGTAATTCTAAACATTTGAGTTTACAGTTTTACTATATGTAATAATGAGTTAGGCCTCTTTCACACTGGGCGGATCAGTAATGATCCGCCCCGTCCACCTCCGCTTGCTCAGCGGGGATCGCTCCGTTGATCCCCGCTGAGCCGGCGGATGACAGGGCGGTCCCCGCACACTGTGCTCTTTTCTCTGCTCTCCCCTATGGGGGGATCGGATGAACACGGATCGTATGTCCGTGTTCATCCGATCTGCCAGACGGAAGGAAAAGTAAGGTTTTTCCTCCGTCACACTTTGGCGGATCGGAGCTGGTCGGATGTCAGCGGGCATGTCACCGCTGACATCCGCAGCTCCATAGGGGAGCACGGAGCGCCCGTTCAGGTCCGCAAAAAAAACTGACAGACGGACCTGTACGGGCGCTCAGTGTGAAAGAGCCCTAACTTTAAAAAGCACACAAGGATTACTCTAAATTCAGCATCAGAAGGAACAAGTTGCAATGACTGGGGGCCCCTCCTGCACCTTGTTTCTATGCAGGCTTTGATATGTGGGGCCCCCCTGTTACCGGGGGTCTGCACACATATGTTGATCTGTGTAGAGGAGTGATGCCGGGAGGGCTGAGTGTGTCGGCCCAGGGCCCCTTTTCTCAGGCTGCCTATATTGATTGTGCAGAGTGGGGCCCAGGCCCCAGGACGCTCAATTCTCAGTGCCCATTATTGCAGCCTGATCAGTGTCCATCAAATGCATCCTGATCAGTGCCCATCAAATGCAGCTATATCAGTGCCCATCAATGCAGCCTGATCAGTGTCCATCAAACGCATCCTGATCAGTGCCCATCAAATGCAGCCTTATCAGTGCCCATCAATGCAGCTTGATCAGTGCTCATCAAATGCAACCTGATCAGTGCCCATCAATGCAGCCTGACCAGTGCCAATCAATGCAGCCTTATTAGTGCCCATTAAATGCAGCCTTATCAGTGCCCATTAATACAGCCTTATCAGTGCCCATCAATGCAGCTTGATCAGTGCCCATCAAATGCAACCTGATCAGTGCCCATCAATGCAGCCTGACCAGTGCCAATCAATGCAGCCTTATTAGTGCCCATTAAATGCAGCCTTATCAGTGCCCATTAATACAGCCTGATCAGTGCCCATCAATGCAGCTTGATCAGTGTCCATCAATGCAGGACAGGCGCACTGGGATGACACCCCTACCTGACCTCTCCCCCCCCCCCCCCAATGTGTGGCACTCGGGGCGAACCATCCCCCGTTGGCACGGACACCATCCCCTGTGATTTCTCTGCCCCTCCTCCCTTCCACTTACCGACTCTCCATCCACTCCCCTCCGCAGGTCCTACACACCTACAGCAGGCTGATCCTGGGCGTCACAGTATGTGTCATATAAACTTAAATGGTCACGGCACCAGGCCACTTGAGCTGTGGTGCCCCCCCACCTCTGCCTCAGCTCACAGCGCCTAGGCGCAGTGCAACCGTGTGCACCTGCCTTGGATCGCCCTGCCTGTACTGATTTCCTGGCTCTGCACCCCTGCTGTGACTAATATGAAGGTCCCTGTGCTGAGTTGCTGGGTCTGCACACCTGCTGTGCTTATTATGAGAGGTTTCTAGCATCCCTGTCCTGAGTTCCCATGTCTGTACACCTGTTACACCTGTTATGAGGGGTTCCCACTATCCCAGTCTGATCGGAAGACAGTAGAAATTTCTAGTCAATAGCAACAAATTGTCTGGGCAAAAAGGTCAGTTCTCCTCACTAGGACACAGAATTCAGCCAGAAACTCGGTCGGAGCTGGATTCTGCCGAGAAACTCGGTCGTGTGTACACTTTTCAGTGAGGAACCCGTCGAGGAACTCGTCGGGCCGAAAAGAGAACATGTTCTCTATTTCCTCATTGTTCAATGAGGAAAGTCGGCCCGCCGAGCTCCTCGGCGGCTTCCACACTGAACTCGCCGAGGAACTCGATGTGTTTGGCATGTCGAGTTCCTCGGTCGTGTGTACGGGGCCTCACTGTTAGTAACATCCTGATCTTAGCAAGTATACATTGTGTGTGGATGTGTACATTCCCTGGCACACTCCTTGGGTTGCACATGAGTGCAGTTAACATAATTTATACCCCAGAATAGATGTCCTTCTAAGGCCAGCCTGACCAGAATAAGAATTTGCTACTAGGAGACCTTCAGCCTCAGGGGCTATATCAGGGCAAAACTTGGCACCCATTAGTACAATAAACTGACATTTTTTACATTCTCTGAAAGTCCTTACAGTCACACAATTGTCAGTAACTAGTCTAATCTGTTTACTGGTTTATAAGACTTTCTAATGTGCCTCCAGCTAATGCTGGGAGAGTCCTTGACTGCAACATAACACAACAGATCCATAATATAAAATGTGTTCAGGCTGCATTTGTTCTCATGTACCGGCAGAGTCATTCTGACAGCAGAGCGCATCATTCGATCCATGTTCAGTTGTGGTCGAAACAATCGGATCTTCCCATCCACACCACGGTAAGCCTTCAGTCCTTCAAACAGCTGAAGGAGAAAAGATACAAATTATTACAATGTCATACAATGAGTGCATGGGATACAATGTGCCGTAAAGATATTACATTGAATTAAAGCTGAACTCCAACCATTCCTTCAGTCTTTAACCACTTCCATACCAGGCACTTACGCACCTTCCCGCCCAAGCCAATTTTCAGCTTTCACCACTGTCGCACTTTGAATGGCAATTGCGCGGTCATGCTACATTGTATCCAAACAAAATTGGCGTCCTTTTTTCCCCACAAATATAGCTTTCTTTTGGTGGTATTTGATCACCACCTTTTTTTTTTGCGCAACAACTAAAAAAAGACTGAAAATGTTGAAAAAAAAATATGTTTTTATTTTTTTCTGTTCATTTTTTTGTAAATAAGTACGTTTTCTCTTTCAATTACGGGCACTGATATGGCGGCACTGATGAGATGGCACTGATGGACATCGATGAGGTAGTATTGACGGGCACAGATAAGGTGGCACTGATTGGTGGCGCTGGTATGCGGCACTGATGGGCACACATAGGCGGCACTGATGGGCACACATAGGCGGCACTGATGGGCACATAGGCGGCACTGATGGGCACTCAGGCGGCACTGATGGGCACTCATGGGCGGCACTGATGGGCACTCATGGGCGGCACTGATGGGCACTCATAGGCGGCACAGATGGGCACTCATGGGTGGCACTTATGGGTGGCACTGATGGATACTTATGGATGGCACAGATGGGCACTGATAGGTGGGCACTGGGCATGGATGGGCACTGTGGGGTGGCACTGATGGACACTGTGGGGTGGCACTGATGGACACTGTGGGGCGGCACTTATTTTTCCTATGTTGCCAGTCAGTGCCCATTTGTGGGCACTGATTGGCATCTTTTTTTATTTTTTAATGGTTGTGTTTTTTTTTTTTTAGACTTTTTTTGAGAGACTCTTTACCGAGAGCGGTGTTGCGGGGTGTCAGCGGCTCAGAATCCTGAGGACGTCATATGACGTCCGGTCAGGATTCTACAACCACTTTGCCGACGTCAATTTGTCATTGGCGGGCGGCAAGTGGTTAAACATTTAAAGTCAGGAGCTACAAATCCTGTGGCTGCTGACACTTAATAAAAAGGACACTTACTTGTCCATGGGATCCAGCATCATCCTTGCCCAGGCTAGTTCTTCACTAGTCTTCGGGCCTCTGCCGCCAGCATCTTTAGTGTGGGAAGCTGGCTGTGACAGCGTGTGGCTTCAAAGTTGGCTTCCTACTGCGCATGCACAAGCTGCACTGCACTGCACTTTGTGAATGGACCCACAGCCTTCTAGGAACTGTGATGTGTCCCAGAAAGGTGCAGGTAAAGAGGGAGGAGAATGAACTTCTGCTTGGATCTCCTAGGCCAGTGATGGTGAACCTTGGCACCCCAGACTACATTTCCCATAATGCTCTTGCACTCTGCAGTGTAGTTGAGCATCATGGGAAATGTAGTCCCAATACATCTGGGGTGCCAAGGTTCGCCATCACTGTCCTAGGCAATCCAGATAGAAGTGGGAGTGGGTACCGGTCAAAATTAGGTACTCTCTCCCTCCCTCCCCCTCCAAAAAAAAAAGATATAGCGAATGTGGTAGAGGCGAAGGGAAGAGGACTTAAGATGGAACTTCCCCTCTTGAGTGATATTTCTGCTTTAAGTGGAACTAAAGTTCCACTGTGAATAGGCAGGATTTTCATTGCAGAAGAGACATGCAATGTATGTTCTGCGAAAAATTCATTTACTTGCTTGCAGGAGCGGACTGACCATTTGGGCACTCGGGCACTGCCGAGGGCCCCATGCCACTAGGGGGCCCCATCAGAGTTGCCTCAGTAAAATCAGGGACAGTATGTAAAAATCTGTGTTTTTTTTACATCTGTTCCTGAAATGTCCCTTACCAACATCCTTTTGGTCTAGAAATCACAAGATTATAGCTGCCCTGCCTCTCCAGTACCTTCTCAGTGTGTGTATGTGTGTGTGTGTGTGTGTGTGTACTGTGTGTCTGTATTTGTATTCTGTGTGTATGTATACTGTGTGTATTCTGTGTGTGAATATTGTGTACATGTGTGTGTATACTGTGTATGTATACTGTACAGTATGTGTGTGTATACAGTACTGTGTGGCCCCATAATCTATTGCCTGGGAGCCCCATAATCTCCTATTGCCCGGGAGCCCCATAATCTCCTATTGTCCGGGGGCCCCATAATCTCCTATTGTCCGGGGGCCCCCATAATCTCCTATTGTCCGGGGGCCCCATAATCTCCTATTGCCCGGGGGCCCCGTGAGTTGTCAGTCCGCCCCTACTTGCTTGTTTACCGCCCCCCCCCCCCCCCCCACCTAGGGTGACCACATTTCCAAACTGCCATTCAGGGACACCCTGCCCCCCCTCACCTTCCCCCAAAAAAGATGGGGGGGGCGAGGGGAAATGTAGTCTTGGGGTTGATGGGGAATTTGGCGGCAGGTTGTCAGGTGATGGTGCCGCTTGCCACCTGTAGCCTGCCACCAGATGCAGTGCTGCTGTCACTCCCTCTGCATGAGCCGTGTGCATTGAAGGAAAGGAGGGGAGTCGCTATCTGGAAGATCACACCAGTCCCTGCTGCTTGCCGCTGGGTGCCGGAGGAAGTGCCGAGGTGGGTGGGGACAGCAGGCTTCGCTCCCGGTCTCACTGTTTGAGAGTAAATTGTCACTGGTTGCAAGACGCCAGGCAGCCCTGGCCCTAGCAACCAGTTCCAGAAATGTAGTTATTAGTTAGTAGGGGGTGACTGTGTCCTCTATTTCATTCCGGGACATTGTATTGTCCCAGAATGAAGGTGCCTGGGACAGGCATGTCAATTGCGGGACAGTCCCGGGCAATCCGGGACACGTGGGCACCCTACCCCCACCATCAAGAGAAAACTGAGCTGCACATGTGCAGCTGAACTTACAGCAGCTGGCCAGATTGCTGTGTCCCGGAATGACAGCCTCCTGCGCTGGAGTGACATCATCACACCAGTCAATGAAGCTGACCAAATACCAGCACACAGGAGAAGATACCAGCACCTGCAAGGAATGGGGCTATTGAAGGAGAGGTAGTATAAACTGCATTTAGTTCTGTTTTAAACAGTTGTACGGGCTTCTCTTCTATACTGAAATTGCTTACTCTGATTTAACTGCACACTGTGAGCTTCTCACAATGTGCATTAGATGCTGCAGTAAGTCAGATAAAGCCTGTCTTATCTTCTGGCTGGAGGATGTCCAGCATCATCTACTAGCACTTTCCCCTCAAGCCTGGCTGTCCTTGAACCATCCCTTTAATTCACTGGATTTTATTTATTTTAATCATGAAGGCTTAGTGTGAGATACAATGTACACAAAGAAGAATTTAAAATAAAAAATGTATCTTTAGGTAGATGTAACCCAATCACTAAAATTTCACTGAAGCTTTAAAATACTATAAATCTGCAGCTTTTAATAATATAATCCCGGGTGATCCTGCAATTAAGGTCCTTGAGGACAGGGTGACATCATCCTGTCTCCCAGTTGTGCTCCTGCAATGTCATATCCCAGGTAAAGTCTACATGTGACCATTGGCCCCTAATCCCTCCATACTCTATTGAAAACTACAAAGATCCAAAACATGCAGCGAAAGGTAACAATCCTCCCCCTGTGAAAGCCCCGTTACAAGTTATCACAAGGGTTAATATCACCACACTGGCTGCAGCAGAAGCTTATGGCTAAAAATAAACATGATCTAAATAGGATCAAACTGCACCAGATTCAGGGATTTTAAAGAGGCTCTCCTACTCTGACCTGCTGATGTTGGTTTTCGAGCTGTACCCTCTTTTCCACACTCATTGGATCAAAAAGAGAAAAAAACGCTGCTCTGGGAGATCTGGATTTCTACTGGGAGATACAGAAGGATGGTCAGCATTTGGCATATATACGCAGGCATCCACACACACACCCTGTCTGGTATCAGAGGGTCAGGCTGGTGGTGTGGCACTCATTAGGCCCCCCCTATATCCCTTAAAATGATTTTGTTGCAATTAGGGTTGTCCCGATACCGATACCAGTATCGGTATCGGGACTGATACCGAGTATTTGGGGGAGTACTCGTACTCCCGCAAATACCCCGATACTGAAATAAAATACTTGCCCCCCCCCCGCTGCCGCCGCAAACCGCAAAGCCGCCGCCGTTAATCAGCGTGCGGGGAACATTACAGCTTTCGTTTGAATAGCTGTATCCCCGCCGCGTATAGACACTCCCCCTTGCGTGGGATTGGACGGATGATCTGTCCAATCCCGAGCAAGGGGGAGTGTCTATACACGGCGCGGCAGGGATACAGCTATTCAAACGAAAGCTGTAATGTTCCCCGCACACTGATTAACGCGGCACGTGCGGCATCATCAAGGTATGTGGGACATGGCTGCAATATGTGGGGGACATGGCTGCATTATGTGGGGGGACATGGCTGCATTATGTGGGGGACATGGCTGCATTATGTGGGGGGACATGACTGCATTATGTGGGGGACATGGCTGCATTATGTGGGGGACATGGCTGCATTATGTGGGGGACATGGCTTCATTATGTGGGGGACATGGCTTCATTATGTGGGGGACATGGCTGGAATATGTGGGGGACATGGCTGGAATATGTGGGGGACATGGCTGGAATATGTGGGGGACATGGCTGCATAATGTGGGGGACATGGCTGGAATATGTGGGTGACATGGCTGGAATATGTGGGGGACATGGCTGGAATATGTGGGGGACATGGCTGGAATATGTGGGGGACATGGCTGCAATATGTGGGGGACATGGCTGCATTATGTGGGGGACATGGCTGCATTATGTGGGGGACATGGCTGCATTATGTGGGGGACATGGCTGCATTATGTGGGGGACATGGCTGTAATATGTGGGGGGACATGGCTGCATTTGGGGACACATTTAAAAAAAAGTATCGGTATTCGGTATCGGCGAGTACATGAAAAAAAGTATCGGTACTTGTACTCAGTCCTAAAAAAATGGTATCGGGACAACCCTAGTTGCAATAGTCACTTTTAATCCAAGGCTCTTCCTTGCAGTACTTCTTTTCCACCACAAGATGCCCTCGGTCTGTCACTCTGCTCTCTCCTCCTATCAGCACTTTCTTTTTCAATGCATGATCTGATTGGCTCCCTGTGCTACCCCCCCCCCCCCCAAACTCCAACCATTTGAGCTTTTCTGTACAGAACTGCAAGAGGCTGATCTGATACCAAGTCATATGTACAGTGGGGAAAATAATTATTTAATTCCCCTTCAGATTTTGTAGGTTTGCCCTACAAAGAAATGACAGGTCTAACATTTTTATCATAGTTCTATTTTAAATGATAGAGACAGAATATCAATCAAAAATCCAGAAAAAACACAACTGTTAAAAATTGAGTTGCAGTTTAGAGAGTAAAATACGGTATGTATTTGATCCCCAAGCAAAACATGACTTAGTACTTGGTGGAGAAACCCTTGTTGGCAAGCACAGATGTAAGACGTTTCTTGTAGTTGGTTACCAGGTTTGCACACATCTCAGGAGGGATTTTGGTGGCAGCACAGTGGTGTAGGGGTTAGCACTTTCACCGAGCAGCAAAGGGGTCCCTGTTTCAAATCCCAACCACGACACCATCTGCCTGGAGTTTGCATGTTCTCCCTGTGTCTGCGTGGGTTTCCTCCCACACTCCAAAGACATGTTGATAGGTTAATTGGATCCTGTCCAAATTGGCCCTGTATATCTGTGTGTACGACTGTGTGCCCCAAGCGTGTCAAGGTCCTATGGGGTAAATGACCGCGCCAGGTAGACACTGGCTGCAAAAAGGCCCTAGAGGCGATTCAGTTTGCATGTGTAGCGCTATACAAGTCACTCATTCATTCACTCTTTTTCACAGATCTTCTCTAAATCCTTAAGATTTCTTGGCTGTTGCTTGGCAGCTCGAAGTTTCAGCTCCCTCCATACATTTCGGATTAAGGTCTAGAGACTGGCTAGGCCACTCCATGACCTTAATGTGCTTTTTCTTGAGCCGCTTCTTTGTTGCCTCAGTGGTATGTTTTGGGTCATTGTCATGCGGGAAGACCCATCTACGATCCATCTTCAGTGTTCTGGCTGAGGGAAGAAGGTTCTCATCCAAGATTTTAGATTTCTCATCCAAGATTTTAAAATTCATGGCCCCGTCCATTGGACCCTCAATATGGCAAAGTTGGTCTGTACCTTTAGCAGAGAAACAGCCCCAAAGAATAATGTTTCCACCTCCGTGCTTGACTGTAGGGATGGTGTTCTTAGGGTCATAGTCAGCATCTTTCTGCCTTCAAATATGGCAAATTGAGTTAATGCCAAAGAGCTCAATTTTGGCCAACAGCACTTTCTCCTAATCCTTCTCTGAATCATTTTGATGTTCATTGGCAAACTTCAGATGGGCCTGTACATGTGCCTTCCTGAGGAGGGGGACTGTGTAGGTGCTGCAGGATTTCAATCCA
The DNA here is from genome assembly GCF_905171775.1 of Rana temporaria. Taxonomy (NCBI): domain Eukaryota; kingdom Metazoa; phylum Chordata; class Amphibia; order Anura; family Ranidae; genus Rana; species Rana temporaria. Next base: position 366,259,323 of record NC_053491.1, on the reverse strand, counting down.
TGGTGGCGTCTTGTGCTATCAATGGTTTGTTTGGTGACTGTGGTCCCAACTGCCTTGAGATCATCCACAAGCTCCTCCCATGTAGTTCTGGGTTTATCCTTCACTTATCCCTCACTTTTCTCATGATCATCCTTATCCCATGAGGTGAAATCTTGTATGGAACTCTGGACCAAGGGCAATTGATGGTTATTTAGTATTTTTTGCATTTGCGAATAATCGCTCCAAAAGTTGTCTCCTTCTCACCAAGCTTCTTGCTGATGGTCTTATAGCCCATTCCAGTCTTGTGCAGGTCTACAACCTTGCCCCCGACATCCTTAGACAGCTCTTTGGTTTTGCCCATCATGGTGAGTTTTGAATGGAGGAAACAAGTTGTCATTAGGAACACCTTCTTAAATTGACAGGACTAATCTGTGTACCACATGAGCACCTACTCTAGCCAGTCTGCAGGAGCCAGAATTATTGTTGGTTGGTAGGGCATCAAATACTTATTTTACTCACTGAACTGCAACTCAATTTATAACATTTGCATCATGTGTTTTTTTCTGGATTTTTGGTTGATATTCTGTATTTATCATTGAAAAAAATGATAAAAAAATTATAGACCCTTCATTTCCTTAAAAGTGGGCAAACTTAAAAAAAACTGCAGGGGATCAAATAATTATTTTCCCCACTGTAGGTACTTAAATTGTTTTCATTTAAAAAAAATGATGTAGATATATATGAATGATTACAGAACGTCATTAATTTGAGCCTTTTACAAGTACCGTATTTATCGGCATATACCGCGCACTATTTTGCCTTGAAAATCAGGGCAAAATCGTGGGTGCGCGATATACGCCGATACCCGCTTTCCCTACCACGAGTTTGAATACTGCGCCGGCATATACCAAGCGCAGTACACTTGTGTATCTTTGGGCAGTCTCGGCGCCTCTCTCACTGACGTCCTGAGTGTACAGGACGTCAGCGCGACAGTTGCCGAGCCTGCCCGAAGATACACGAGTGTACTGCTCTTGGTATATGCCGGCGCAGTATTCAAACTTGTGGCGGGAAACGAGCGGGGAGGACGCGAGGACGCCGGACCCGCCGAAGAGGACACCCGACCCGCCGAAGAGGACACCCGACCCGCCGAAGACGGACGCCGGACCCGCCGAAGAGGACACCTGAAGCCGCAGAAGGACGCCGGACCCCAAGAGGCCGCCGATGGACGCCGTGCAAGACACCAAAACTGTAAGTACAAAAAAACTTTTTTTCCACAGGATTGGGGGCCACTTTAGGGGTGCGCGGTATACACAGGAGCGTGTTATACCGCGATAAATACGGTAGTTTATCAGTTTAGAGTTCAGCTTTAATATTATTAATACTACATGATTATGGTTAGAATGCCGCAGTGTATCTGAGTTTGGATTCTGAACATGTTGGCCTCTATATTGATAAGGGATAGCTGTACCCAATAAAACGGCCGGTGACTGTACAGAGACGCTAAGTATTGCCAGTGCTGTTTGCCTTCTCACCTGGATGGCGTAGTGAAGTGCTGAGCAGGCAGGGTGGATGGAAATGTTCTGGAAAGGCTTGATGGTAGGTTTCTCCCATCCGTTCTTCAATGACCATTCAACAATGAACATGTGATCAGTAAATGCTGAGCCAAAGACCAGAGTGCTTGGGTCAGGCTTTTCTTTGGGTGAGGTGGTCAGTTCAATGGCGATGTCCGATGCCTGAAAGACAGAAAAAAAGATGACGTTTATTAGAAGCTCTGCCATCTCTGATGGTCAGGGGAAAATATACCTCCAACGATGACTGGCCAATAACACCACAATCAGAGCTGTGTGCTGTTTTCATCAGTGTCTGACAAATAAATATTTTCATCTCTCTTAAGCCTCATACACACGATCAGACTTCCAACCAATTTTTCCATGGATTTTGGTCTGAAGGGAGTTGGCCGTGAATTTGTTCTACATACACACGGTACAACATTTTCAGCCAACATTCACCAAACATTCACCAAACCACGTGGTTTTTAAGCTCTTTACTGCCACCCTTTGGGCAACTTATCGTTGCCTGATGTTTAGCATTGGTTTTGAGCATGCGTGTTTGTACTGTGGATTTTAGTTGGATGGACTTGTGTACACACGATCGGATAAACCAACGTAACAGATTTATTGCCCAACAGTTGGTGATGAGCATTAACAGCCAACATTTGTTGTCGTTAATTCAGTCAACAATTGTCTGATAGAGCATACACACGGTTGGAATTATTCAAAACAACACGTCCATCAGACAATTATGGCCATAAAATCGGATCGCGTGCCTTTAGGCTGCCAGGAATGTACTGTACAATGTAACATAAGCAACAAGGGAAGAAGGGGGCAGATGAAACTCAAGGCTGGAAACCCATAAGCGGAAGAAGCAGGAAGGTACAATTTGAGATTAGAAATCTATCACTACTACCCGCTGGTCAGGGGCTTCGGCTATGGCGACCTGCAAGAGAAATTCATGCTCTACGCAGACGACATGCTCCTCTTTTTGGAGGATGCAGAAGATTTATTGGTCCAGGTTATGTCCCTTATCACAGACTTTGGCCTTTTCTCAGGCCTCACTATTAACTGGTCAAAATTAGCTCTGTTATTCCTGGACGGGGCCCCCAGGCCCGACGGAAGGCTCTCCTGCCCAGTTCCTATAGTGTCCTCTTTCAAATATCTAGGTGTTCATGTGTCCCCAAAAATAACCGTTTTTTGTCAACTAAATATCTCTCCCCTACTGACCCGGTTTAGAGATAAAATACATATATGGAACAAGTTACAGATGTCCCTAGCAGGCAAGACAAACCTCATTATGATGATTCTAATGCCGCAGCTGTTATATCTACTCCACAATTCGCCAGTAGTCATCGCGCTTAAAATATTCAGAGTAGTTAACTCTCTTTTTAGGCAACTGTTGTGGCACACCAAACCTCCTAGGATCAAACTGGAGCAATTACAACATCCGAGGGAGGGGGGGGGCCTCGCTCTACCCAACCCTTGGATATATTACTTGGCCGCACAGTTGCTGCACCTGATAGGAGCTATCGTCCCTTCGCCCGCGGGCTCCTCGGCCAGGCTCTTGTTGCTAGGTTCGGGAGCTGAGGCGATACCTGAAGGGCTGGAGGCCCAACAGTTTCAAAAACCTAATAAACACATGCCCACCTATTCACTTCTTCAGAAGGTGTGGAACAAGGCCAAAGAGCTCCAGAAGGTGACAGGATTTACAGAGTAAAGAAATATATATATCAGCACAGGGGAAATGCCGGAAAATTTGTTAAGCTATGGGACCCTTGGCCGACCGTACCTGGCTTAAGCCCCCTGGAACTTGTCAGGACTAGATTGCTAGATGGGGTATAGGCGAGGACAATGTGGGGAGGGATGTCTAGTTGGACGCTTTCTTTAATGTTGAAGCTGGGAGGTATGCGGGGGGGGGGGCTGTGGAGCTGGGGAGATAGGATTTGAGCAGAACGCAGTGTGCAAAAAGGAACTAGGAGCAGAATGTTAAAAGTTACCTGTTGCATGTTACACTCATGATACAATGCTGATATGGAGTTTCAGGAGGAGGAGCCAGTACTGGAATCACTGCTTGCAGGCAGCAAGGTACCATGGGGTATATAGTCCTTAGAAATTGCATGTAAGCAGCAGAGGAGAAGCTGTAAAGCATGAAAGGAAGCTAAGATGGTCAGATATAATTATTGTTTGTATTGTTATAACAATGCTGATGTTATAAAATTAAAGTGTTGTGACCATAGAATTCCAGCTGGCCAGTAGTGTATGAAGAGGGTAGTGTTTCTCAATCTCTTTGTTTCAGACTGCCTGCTTATTCTGTGTTTGCCTCCTTTATAGCGTTTATCTGTATGATGTAGTGGTAGGGTCAGGATTTTAGAGAAGCCATTATAAAAGAATCCCCAGTTCCCGTCCTATGACGTCTTTACACCCTTGCACTTAGTGTCTGATGAATTCACAGTATGTTATGACCCCTCTATGCAAGATCCTCGCCCTATGTTCCTTTAACGTTTTAGAGCATGCGATCACATGCCCACACATGATGTGGAAAAATGTTCTCCTGAGAGAAAAATGTATAACTGAGTCAACAAAAAGGAAACGACCTTGTTACAGCCAGTAACAGCGGCACTTCCAGGAATACAAACAGAGATAACGTCCTGCACCGCACAGGTCGTGCTGTAAGCAGAACCCCATCTGAAAACCAACGCCATTCTTGTTAAAGGGTCTGTCCACCTGATATCTCAACTTTCAGTAGATGCTGGGGAGTTAGAGCTCAGTCACACTTGCTCTGGTCGCTGAAAAGCGATCCACATTCATATTTCTCTTCAGACAGCATCTGACAGGCGGTGAGGAGACATTGTATTGCCTTAAAGCTTACAATAGCGAGCAACCACATGCACTGAGTGCAAGTATAACTCTTGCCAAGGTCGTGAAGCATGTGTACACCTCCAGCCTCTGCAGCTAAAGAGTAGCAGTTGGGGAGCAGTAAATCATGATTTTTACCACCCCTTAACTGCTAATGTAAATGAGCCCTTAAAGAGGTAGTAAACCGCAATTTTTTTATTTATTTTTTAAACCTTGTTAGACAAAGGCATATTGTCCTAGCATGTATCCCATACTGGCACATTTGAAATACTTACCTTAGAATGAAGGTCTCCAGTGGCACGCTGTTTACGTCGAGGGGGCTTCCATCTTTACCCGGTTTGCGTCCTTCCGACGTCTGATTGGCTACGTCGCAATGACGTCACTCCCGCGCATGCTGTCCCTTCAGAGGGCATGTGCCAGTGACATCGTCGGCTGCACGGTTTAGGAGATATTCACTGTACCTACAGGTAAGCCTAAGGCCCTGTACACACGACCGAGTTTCTCGGCAGAATTCAGCCAGAAACTCGATCGGAGCTGGATTCTGCCGAGAAACTCGGTCGTGTGTACACTTTTCACCGAGGAAGCCGACGAGGAACTCGTCGGGCCAAATAGAGAACATGTTCTCTATTTCCTCGTTGTTCAATGAGGAAAGTTGGCTCGCCGAGATCCTTGGCGGCTTCAACACAGAACTCGACGAGGAACTCGATGTGTTTGGCACGTCGAGTTCCTCGGACGTGTGTACGGGGCCTGACCTGTAAGTACACGATTAAAACAAGGGTTTACTTCCACTTTGAAGTGAAGGAAAAGCCTAACTATTTTGAAAAAGTCCCCCCACCTATCCTACCTAACCTGTATAAAAAAAAGGTGTGTGTACTTACCTTTTGCTAATCTGCTCTGATCCCAACACGTGATCCCATAGCTTTGGCTCCCCTCTGTCAATGAGCGGCTGCTGCAGGGAAGAGGAGTCCAGCTTCCCATGCCCATTGTTTGACAATCCCAAGCCTAAAAGCCTTAAAATGGCCAGAAATATTTTAAAGATTCGGCTTCCAATAATTTCAATGAAGTTCAGATTAACATTTAGCGGGAGTTCAGTGAATGTCCAGCGAACAAAACCCAGGTAGGTTTGTCTCAGCCCTATTAGTAACCTTATTGGGGCTCCACAATACAATAGAGAGCTGCAACACTATAGCAATCATCCACCCCTATTGCATTGGTATGTATTTATTATATGGTAAAGAGCACCAAAAACTCCAAGGAATACCAGACTTTGGCAGATCGCAAATGCCATTGGAGCTCCTGGGAGAAACATCGGACTTATAATTGTAATAGCTCATATGTTGCGTTTTGTTTTTGCCAAACAGGCTGAAATGGAAAATAAAATCCCAAAATCAGATTTCCGCACTGCAGATCTGTAATCTACAAGAAGCTGTTTGTTCGGAGAAAGAAAACAACAGAACAAAATGTTATCCTCTTACAAGGATAATCCCACCAAGAGAGCTGCACAGAGTACCCAATGCTGGATATGGCAGGATGGAACATTGGACTGTGCCCCACTCTGAGTCTCATTCCCTGTTACAACAGTTAGATGCTGCAAAATGCGTTACTGGAGAAAAAGCTAAGCTAAATAAATTCAAGCTTTAAAGACAACCTGTAGCTGGGAAATATAAAATTAAAATTAAAGCTGATCACTGGGATAAGTAAATATCTTTCCCCCCTTCCTGCCCAAGCCAATTTTCAGCATTCAGCGCTGTCGCTTTTTTGAATGACAATTGTGCGGTCATGCTACACTGTACCCAAACAACATTTTTATCATTTTGTTCCCACAAATAGAGCTTTCTTTTGGTGGTATTTGATCCCCTTTGGTATTTTTATTTTTTGCAAAACAAATAAAAAAGACCGAAAATTTTGAAATTTGTTTCTTCGTTTCTATTGTAAATACGTTTTCTCCTTCACTGATGAGGCTGCACTAACGGGCACTGATAAGATGGCACTGATGAGGTGGCACTGATGATGGGCACTAATATGCAGCGCTGATAGGTGGCAATAATGGGCACTGCATAGAATACCAAATCACATGCAAATGAAAATGAAAAAAAAACAGCATTTTTGCTTATACATGATTGGATGATGGAAGTCAGCAGACCTTCTGCTCATTCACTAAACTCTGGAGCAATAACACTTTGTGCAAAGTGCACAATCTATTTGCCTTTAGCAAATCAACCCCAATGTTTTTATGAAAGCTAAGCTCCTACCAAATAGTAAAGGGTTGTCTGCAATAGCCATCTTGTGGCTTACATTAAATATATTAGCACGACAAGTAAAGAAAAGTGTCGCGTTAACTGATTCTTTTCTAGACGAGGTTGATATCTCCCCACTTTTTTCTCTCAGGGTTTGTTTCCCTGGAAATATTACCTTAAAGCAGATGTAAACCCTCACATATACCCAGTGAAGTGAACAGCCTCAGATGATACTCCGGGATGAAAAAAATCTCCCTACATACCGTATTTATTGGGGTATAGCGCGCTCCATCGTATAGCTCGCACCCCTAAAGTTGCCCCCAATTCCTGTGGAAAAAAAGATTTTTGTACTTACAGTTTGGTGTCTTGCGCGGCGTCCATCGGCGGCATCGTCGGGTCCGGCGTCCGTCTGCGGCTTCGGGTGTCCTCTTCGTCGGGTCCGGCGTCCTTCTGCGGCATCCTCTTCGCTTGTTTCCCGCTTTCCCGCGCCGAGTTTGAATACTGCGCCGGCATATACCGAGCACAGTACACTCGGGCAGGCTCGGCTACTGTCGCGCTCACGTCCTGTACGTCCAGGACGTCAGCGCGAGAGCAGCCGAGACTGCCCGACAATACACTACGCTCGGTATATGTCGGCGCAGTATTCAAACTCGGCGCGAGAAAGCGGGTATCGCCGTTTATCGCGCACCCACGATTTTGCCCTGATTTTCAGGGCAAAAAAGTGCGTGGTATACGCCGATAAATACGGTAAGTTTTACCTGTATATCTGCTGTCTTCAGCTTTAAATATTTTTTAGAAAGTGCATAACCTGTTAGAGATTTTCTCTTCCTGTTCAGCACTGGGAGTGGATTATTGGCATACATTGTGTGACATCTGGTTGGGTAAAGGCATCCCCCCCCCCTCCACATAGGCAAAGGAAAGCAAAATGGAAAGACGAAAACTGGACAGCTGCACTCCAAAATCACTTAAAAAGAGATGTCTTTTATTTTTCAACTGTACATACAGTCACTGCAAACCAACAAAATACAGTATGGCCGACGCGTTTCGCACTGGCAGTCAGTGCTTAGTCATGGCTCGTGCCATGACTAAGCACTGACTGCCAGTGCGAAACGCGTCGGCCATACTGTATTTTGTTGGTTTGCAGTGACTGCATGTACAGTTGAAAAATAAAAGACATCTCTTTTTAAGTGATTTTGGAGTGCGGCTGTCCAGTTTTCGTCCTTCCATTTTGCTATCATTAGCATTGCCAGCACCTTGGTGGTTCAACAACCCTTGATTGCTTACGGGGCTCACCTGGAGCGGTGAGAATTTTGTCCGATAGGCAAAGGAAAGAAGACATGTGCAGAGCTGTGTTGTGCCAAGTCAAACTCTCTGCTAACCTATTTATAGCACCCACCGCTACACAAATTTCAGGTTGCTTTTATCTTGGTCGAACTTGTCAGAAGTTATCATGCTGATAACAGAGCAACGAAACAGCAGAAGGACACAGAACTTAGTGCTTTGGAGAGAAAGATAAGAAAACACTACAGAAATATGTGCTAAAGTCAAATTTCATTAATCAGGTTTACATCCACTTTAATGGGGTCTGCTTTCTCTCCTATGCGTACATGACAGGGCTGTGATGTAACAGCCCTGTGTAGTCTTCAGTAGTACAGCACAACAGTGGGGGTGGACACATTCTGTGGATCCCTTGCTGTCTTTTCCCACCCATGAGGATCCATCAAATTTCATGGACAGTCCATATTAGTCAGACACTGCAGTCCTGCTGATGATGGGGGGTAGTAACAGAAAGGAGAGAACTCCCCTGTCACCACCCACAGTGTGGAACAGTTATTGTAATGTCCGGCACATTACACAGGACCTTCCAACCAATGCCCAGCCATTGCTGCTACAAGTTAGGTCGCAAGTAATTAAATTGTCTTAATTAGATATTTTTCAATTAAAAGTATTACAATTATGGACTATGCTTGGGGGAAGCAAGGGTTGGGAGCCCTAAAGATGATCCTAGTGTTGGATTTTAACAAAAAATTAAGTAAATGGCATTCGGTTCGGGTTTACATCTACTTTACATAGCCGTTTTTCAATCCAAGGATGTGGGAAGTGCTAATAATTAAAGGAACCTTCCATTGTCAGCTTTCTTAACTTAGGGTAGCCAATAAACTGCGTCACTTAAACTTAAAGGGACAGATTCTGAAAGGACTTACGACGGCGCAGCGCCATGTACGCCGTCGTAAGTCCTAATCCGACCCGTCGTATCTATGCGCCTGATTCTTAGAATCAGTTACGCATAGATATCCATTAGATCCGACAGGCGTAAGTCTCTTACGCCGTCGGATCTTAACTGCATTTTTTTGTTGACCGGTAGGTGGCGCTTCTGTCCAATTCCACGTTGAGTATGCAAATTAGCTAGATACGCGAATTCCCGAACGTACGCGCGGCCGACGCAGTAAAGTTACAACGTTTACGTTAGGCTTTTCCCGGCGTATAGTTGCCCCTGCTATATGAGGCATAAGTGCGGCGTACCAATGTTAAGTATGGCCGTCGTTCCCGCGTCGAAATTTGAAAAAGTTACGGCGTTTGCGTAAGTCGTTCGTGAATGGGGCTGGACGTCATTTACATTGACGTCGAAACCAATGATGTCCTTGCAGCGTACTTTTGAGCAATGCACACTGGGAAATTCCACGGACGGCGCACTTCAATCACGTCGGGTCACAGTAGTTTTACATAAAACACGCCCCCCTGATCCAAATTTGAATTAGGCGGGCTTACGCAGGCCGATTTATGCTACGCCGACGCAACTTACGGAGCAAGTGCTTTGAGAATACAGCACTTGCCCGTCTAAGTTGCGGAGGCGTAGCGTAAATCGGATACGTTACGCCCGGGCAAAGATACGCCGCTGACTGAGAATCTGGCCCTAAATTTCTACATTAAGTGAGTCACATGTTACAAGATTCTACTAGAAGAGGGGTAGGCAACCTGGGGCCCTCCAGCTGTTGCAGAACTACAAGTCCCATTATGCCTCTGGGAGTAATTGTAACTGCCAGCCTTGTAATGCCTCATGGGAAATGTAGTTCCACAACAGCTGGGGGGCCCCAGGTTGCCTACTCCTGTACTAGGACCTTTCTCTGGAAGTTTTCCCAGATGCTTCACTCTACACAAAGCGATCACAGGAGAGCAGTGTAACTTTCCCGCGCTCTACGGTCCCAACGCCAAGAAAAGCCCCAGCTAGGACAAATCTCTGCAATCATTTTCTGCCGCAGGAGGCGAGCTGATCCAGACAGCGGGAAGCGGAGGACATGGAGCAAGACAATACAAACGTCTTCCAAAAACAACTGCAATCGCAGGAATGTGCGACTGTGCCAGATGTAGAGGGAGTGTCGGGTCACACGAGGCCAGTGCTAGAGGAGGAGATGAAACAACCAATAGTACAGGACGAGATTCTGACAATCTAAATACAATAACAGCTGAAATATTTATTTTACACCATATGTATTATTTTAAACATTTGTATATCATTAGTTGTGCTTGTTTTACCACATATTACCACAGATTGCAATAATGTCACCAATCTGCTTTTATAATTTTGAAGTTAATAATAAAAACATTTAGATTGCACAAAATATTTCCCCCCTTTTCTTTACACGTTGTACCGCTAAAAGCGGAACTTTGGCCCAAGCGGGGTAGTTCCACTTTAAGTCCCCCCTACTCCTCTATCATAATTGGCATATAATTTTTTTTTTGGGGGGGGGGGGGGGGCGGGTACCTAGTTTTGAAAGGTACCTTCTCCCACTTCAGCTCAGATCGCTTAGTTCTCCCCCCCCCCCCCCCCCATGCAGTCTGCTGGGACATGCCGCAGGTCCCAAAAGACTGCGGGACCATTCACAAATCGCAGCGGGTTTCACTCATGAGCAGTGGGCAGCTGGCTGTGAAGCTGATGAAGAACTAGCCCAGGTGAGGATGGTGCTGGATCTCTGGTGAGACCAAAATAGAACTCCATGGCAGAAAGTCAACTCTGCCAACCAAAGATAGCAAAATGCTATCTATGACAGAAAGTCAACAACGCCAAAAACTCTGAGAGCACTATCTACACTGTAAAGCATGGAGAGCACTATACACACTGTAAAGCATGGTGGTGGCATCATGTGGTGTTGATTCTTTTCGTAAGAAGTTATTGGGAAATTGGTCAGGTCCAGCCAAATACAAAGCAATTTCCAGAGGACCCATTTAGACCCATGATGTCCTGGTGCTTTTGTTAAAGCACATGCGTTAGGATGCCTTTTTTTGCCTGTTAAAGTGGAACTAAACCCTTTATAGCCAAGGAAATTGCCATCTTAGGCCTTGTACACACGACCGAACATGTCCGCTGAAACTGGTCCGTCGGACCAGTTTCCGCGGACATGTTCGGTCGTGTGTAGGGCCGACCGGACAGTTTCCCGGCCTAGCTGACAGGTTTCCAGCGGACAAAAGTTTCTTAGCATGCTAAGAAACTTGTCCGCTGGAAGCCTGTCCGTCGGACATGTCCGATGGTCAGTACGACTCATCGGACATGTCCGCTGGCCCGAAATCCCACGCATGCGTCGAAGTGATTCGACGCATGCGTGGAAGCATTGAACTTCCTGGTGCGCGCACGTCGCGGCGTCATCGTCGCCGCCACGTCACCGCGTATTCTGTCTGCGGGGAATTTGGTCTGATGGTGTGTACACACATCAGACCAAATGATTCCAGCGAACATGTCCGATGAAATCGGACATGTCTGGTCATCTGTACGAGGCCTAATGCCCCGTACACACCATCACTTTATGTGATGAAAAAAAAACGACATTTTCTGTGAAGTAAAAAATGACCTTTTTGAAACTTCAATTTTCAAAGACGAAGTTGCCTACACACCATTGTTTTTCTCACAATGTTCTAGCAAAGCGAGGTTATGTTCCACCACGTTTTTCCATTGAAGCTCGCTTCATAACTAGCTTCTGGGCATGCGTGGGTGTAAAAACGTCTTTTTAAACGAAGTTTTTTGCTACACACGGTCAATTTCTGTGAAGTAAAAAACAACGTTTTGAAAAACGACACATAAAATTGAAGCATGCTTCAATTTTTTTTGGTCGTTTTTTACAAGACATAAAACAACGTTTTCCCCCACACACGGTCAATTAAAGTGACATTTTTAAAAACGTTGTTTTTTTTCATCACATAAAGTGATGGTGTGTACGGGGCATTAGTCTCTGTTTGATCTGCAGTTGACATGCTGATGCCATGATCAGGTATATCACTGGCCATTTGGTGGCTTAACATTGCATTTGAGAGCACAAATGACTGTGACAAATATCATCCATGGCATGCCTTGAGCATAACTATGTTGGGAAACGGTTAAATTGATGGGCTTAGTACTGCTTTAACATGCATTGCTTTAGGGCAGCACAGGAAAATGAATGGGTTGCCCATATACCAAAATGTCCAAAACAAGGCAGGTAGTGGTTTATGCTGCCCCAATTGGGAAAGTTAGTGTTAATTGTGTTTCTAGGTGGGTTTTCTTGGGACAGGACAGAGGCCTGGACCCTGGGGGGCCACTTACTATGGGGGCTCTTACTAAGAAGAGAGACTGGACCCTGCTTACTTGTCACAGACCCATTTACCACCATTGCCAGAGTCTGGATTTCCAGTGCCTTGCCGAGGTCAGTATTCCCGCTACCTAGGGGGATTGCTGGGACTTGCAGTTCCCTCTGAAGAAACCAAGCATGGACTCTGCCAAGAATGCATTTCTTCCTATGCAGATATGCTGGGGTGGCCATCAAGTTAGGGACTTGAGATGTTAGGAAAAGACTGCACTTTATTTTCAGACTTTTGTCTGTATATGTCATCATGGTCATTTATTCATGTACACAGGGCTGGACTTACCATTGGGCTTGACTGGGATTAAGCCCATGGCTGTAATGTAAACCCTCGGACACAACATTGTCTTAAAAAATAGCCCATAACACAGGCAGCTGATCATTTGCATGACGTCACCGCGCTTGCGCACATTAGCCCCTCTAAACCGGCATTTAAAGCTTGCCGGAATGCAGCCTCTGTCCGGTGTTTAGCTCCTTCCATTCTTCCTGATACTTCCCCGTGTGACTAAAGAAGACGTCACAAAAGGGGAGTGAAAGAAAACAGCAGCTGCAGACACAGCAATGAATGGTTACGGCGCAACGGAGCATGCGCAAGATTACCAACATGGACACAGTAAGGGCGGAAGCGACGTCATAATTTGAATCACATAACAGCAGTACGAATGGCGCATGAGATAGCCGGAAATACAGAGAACAAAACCATCCTAAAAAAGGTATTTGCAGGCCTCGATTTTGGGGGATATATATATATGTATTGCATTGCGATGAGCTGTTATAACATAATAATTGAAAAACTGCAAAAACCGGGGTTTACTGTAGAATCGTGATCTCTATTTTTATTCTCAGTTCATCCAGAATCGTGTAGCTCTAATACATAGCTTGTGTATGTATCGTTTTGTTCTATTTAAAGTAATGTATAGAAGGTAGCGCCCGGAAGTGACTCAAGCCCAGGGGCCTCCACCACCCTAAGTCCTGCCCTGCATGTACAGCATTTAAAACTTTGCCTTCGCCAAAGGGTTGTAATGCAAGTAACTGGCACATCCAGTTTACAGCTTGGGTCACTAAACACAATGGGGTATGAAGATAACGGTACAAGAAAAAAAAATCGCGAATCGTCTTTTACTAACACGGAATCAGATAAAAGCAGCCCAAAGGCGAATAGAACTTCCCCTTCAGAGTGATGTCGTTCATCATTTTTCAAAAACGATGGTGTGTGGGCAACATCGTTTTTAATGATGAAGTTGGAAAAACTTTGTTTTTTGGACATGCTGAAAAATGACATTTTTTTTTAATGCCGAAAAACGACCTTGTGTAACCCTAAAAAAAAAAAAAAAAGATCTGTTCCCTTATAGCAGGTTAAACAGCATAGTGCTTGTGCTGTCTAACCTGCCCCTCTGTAAGCTGTAAAGGACCTGGCTGATCCTGCCTGTTCCTGTGTCCCCCTATCTCTGCTGACCACGGTTTATCAATGCTGCTGACCCCTAATTACTGTGGTCAGTTTACATGCCTCTGTCATCCACAGCTCTCCTCTGCCCCCCTCACTCCTCCCTCCCTGCCTGTCAGCTGTGTCTGTGTCTCCGCTCCCCCCCTCCTCATGCTGCTATTAGTAGTTAATAAAAAGTTTAACAATTGTCACTGGCAGCCCCTCTCTTGTATTCAGGCATAATCAGGGGCGGACTGACAACTCATGGGGCCCCCGGGCAATAGAAGATTATGGGCCCCCCAGGCTTACAGGTGGCCTCCACGCCAGGAGGCAGTGCAGAGGCAGGGCAGCTAAAATCTCAGGATTTTCACATCAAAAGCATGTCGGTTTAGGACATATAAGGGACAGATGTAAAAAAAAGATTTTTACATACATCCCTGGTTTTATTGAGCCTGGCAACCCTGATGGGGCCCCCGAGTCCCAATGGTCAGTCCGCCCTGGGCATAATGCACTATGCAAGTCTTTTAAACTATGCCTCTAAATACCCATAGCCACGGGACCTCACTGTTATGCTGAATGCTGAATGTTATCTGAGTCAATGATTCGGAACAGGAACAGAGATAGGGAATTCGGATACTTTTCTAACACTAACCAGCATGGACCTCTTACTCAAAAAATATTGAAGTAAAACAGCCTGACAACTAGCTTGTGAGAGATAGCCCTGCAATAGCAGCCCACAAACTGTCCTGACAGATGTATACTAAATGGTAACTGAAGCAATATTCTGCCTTTAAAGCGGCTGCAGTGTTTTCTGGATAACATCAACAGATATATGATTTATTATACTTGTAGCGCGGAGTATAATGATGCTGCCAAGATTCCTGTCTATTTCTGGGTACATGCTCATCACTGGTGGTTGGTGAAAGAGGAGAAGCAAGGATTTGTCCTGGCTGAGAGAACTTAGAGAGAAAGTCTCAGTCTGCTGAACAAACACAATATTTTACTGAGCAGGTTTGTGAGACTCGTCCCGGGGTTCCTAAGATCTACACAATGTATGTGTGACAAAATGGAACAAGGAGCAACTCCAACCGTTTATAACTAGCAAGGAAGGCGTATGACCGATTTCTCAGTTCCCACCCCAGCCAGCAAAGGGGTCTCATTAAAACTTTTTGTTAGATCAGTTCACAAATACCCCACCCCAGGGAGCTTCTGTGACATGGATGCAACCACACCGAAAGATACACTATGGGCCATATTCCCGTAGATTTCGGGCGGGCGTCGCGTAAGCCATTTACACTCCGCCGCCCCAACCTACAGGAGCAAGTGCTGTATTCCCCAAACACTTGCTCCGTAGTTTGGGGCGGCGTAGTGTAATTGGCCTGGCGTATCCCCGGGTAAATCCAAGGGGGCGGCTTGTATTTAAATTAAGCGCGCTCCCGATTCGAACGAACTGCGCATGCGCCGGGCTTAAAGTAGCCCAGTGCGCATGCTCCAGTTCTCGGCGTAAAACGTCAATGACGCCGACGTGTGCGTCATTGATGTAATGTCGTATTCAAGAACGACTTAGGGAAACGACGTACCCGACGGGAAAAGACGACGCGGACCCGACGCCATACTTAACATGGCGTACATGGGACTGGCGTAAGGTTACCCCTCATATAGCAGGGGTAACCTTACGCTTACGCAAACGACATTAGCGACGGTTATGCGACGCGAATTCGTTTGGGAATCGGCGTATCAGGCTCATTTGCATAAACAAATGAGACCTGAACGTAAACGCCACCTAGCGGCCGGCTGGGTAATTACATTTAAGACAGTGTAAGTGACTTACACATGTCGGATCTTAAGCGTATCTATGCGAAAATGATTCTAAGAATCACTCGCATAGATACGCTGGGCCAAAAAAGACGGTATCCTGAGATATTCCGTCGTAACTATACTCAGAATATGGCCCTATATTGCCAAAAGTATAAGGACACCTGCCTTTACACGCACATGAACTTTAATGGCATCCCAGTCGTTGGGTTCAATATTGAGTTGGCCCACCCTTTGCAGCTATAACAGCTTCAACTCTTCCGGGAAGGCTGTCCACAGAGGGGCAGAGGAACTTGATTGGCCTGCACAGAGTCCTGACCTCAACCTGATAGAACACCTTGAGGTGGGATGAATTAGAGCGGAG
This sequence comes from Rana temporaria, assembly GCF_905171775.1. NCBI lineage: Eukaryota > Metazoa > Chordata > Amphibia > Anura > Ranidae > Rana > Rana temporaria. The sequence continues at coordinate 366,243,487 of NC_053491.1, read as the reverse complement.
ACTGCGAGCCAGGCCTTCTCGTCCACATTAGTGCCTGACCTCACAAATGCGCTTGTGGAAGAATGGTCAAACATTCCCACAAACACACTCCTGAACATTGTGGACAGCCTTCTCAGAAGAGTTGAAGCTGTTATAGCTGCAAAGGGTGGGCCAACTCAATATTGAACCCTACAGACTAAGACTAGGATCCCCTTAAAGTTCTTGTGCGTGTAAAGGCAGGTGTCCCAATACATTTGACAATATAATGTACATTGAAATAAAACTGATTGTAAGCTTACTGGAGGTGACCCCCATACCTTGTTTTAAGGGTATATTTAGGCATTACTCAAAGGTAGCTCCCAAACCTCCTTACCCCCTTCTAGACCATGTCCCAGCATTATTATAATTTTTTTGGGCTTGTTCCTATAGCGAAAAACAGCTTCTTTTACACCTTGTGATATCATTAAAGGCTCGCAAAATTCTTCTGCTGCTGGGACATCAGTTCTGATTGACATAGATATGCCCCAGAAGCAGAGGCGTAGCTTGAAGCTTGTGGGCTCCGATGCAAAAGTTGACCTGGCCCCTGGGTTGTTCTCACCCTGTGCTCCTCTCCATTCAGGAAATGGCCCCAGCCAATGAGAACAGAGGGGTGTGGACCGTGGTAGCCCAGTACTGGAGCGTGGCTGTGGGGCCCTTGAGCAGATCGGAGCTGGACTTTGTGGAGGATATGATAATATGACAGGGAGGCTGCAGGGGCCCCCTGGAGCTAGGGGTGGGGTTGCGATTGTGACCCCTGCAACCCCTTATGCTACGCCCATGCCCCAGAGCTACATTTCCCAAGAGCCCTTTCCCTACACACACAGTGTGGGCTCTTGGGAGTCTAGGCAGCAGTGTTGTTTTTCTGGGAAATAAATCAATGTGTGAATGTGGAGAGGGATGAGGATAGGTGGATCTCTGTAGTCCAGCAGGCAGGACTGATAACACTGCTAGGTGCTCACTGGATTTCTGGAGGATTAAAGTGTCACTGAACCTACATCATAAAAAACTATTAATACATGTTATATGACATGCTGTTCATAATCACTATGAGATTAATTTCCTGTATTCTACAAAAAATCTTGTTGTTTCTGCTGCTCCCTATCTCCACCTTCTGTTCATGTACCTAATTCAGCTAGTGCTTTTGCAGCTGTGGTGGCAGCTCTGCACATGCTCAGTTTTCAGTGAGTTTCTATGCAGAGCATTTCCTCCATATCACATTTGAGCAGCCCATGTGACTATAGAGTCACACATTTGGGAGTATACACCCACTCTCTCCCTCCTCCATGCCCACTAACCAACTAAACACAATGGGGGCAGGAGATTACATGTAGATTAATGGTGGCTTCTCCTCCTTCTTATCCTAACACAGTGCTAATTTCTTTCCCTTTACAGGGAATCCCTCCTGCTGAGATTTGGTCTGCTTTTGGTGTGGGAGCGGGAGCGTGCGGGGGGAAGCCGTCCCCGCTGGGAGAAGACAGTGATTATCGCTAGCGGCTATAGCAGTCACTAGTGATAATCGTAGGAGAATCCGGCAAGCTGGTTGTACCCAAGTTGATCGATCAATCAACTTGTTACATTCAGCCTGCCCATTAACGGTTTAAATCTTGGCCAGTTTCTGCTGAACCGGCCAAGATTCAAACCGTCTTAGACACAGGCTGGAGGGGCGTGATACAGACTGTGACTGGCAAAAATGGATGGAGTGTGGAAGGGTGAGAACCGCCATTAAGTTTCTCTAGTGGTCTGTGTGGGGAATTCAAAATCCCCCAAATCTTCTGCTTGAGACATCTGTTCTGGTCACAACTGTACAATACACAGGTAGTAGTGCGAATTTCTTATAATGGGTGGCCCTGTCGGCTCCTTCCCACTCAACATCCTTTATTTGAAAAATTTAAGGAACCAGGCAGAAAATTGCATCCAATCAGGTGCCGTCACTGTTCAGGTATTCTGACAATCACTGGTGCAGGCTGTCTGAATACAATAGCCACAGCGGGAGATTTGTCCATCCTAGCAGTACAGCATGGATAAATGAATCTGTAGGCTAAACGAAAAAGTGGTAGATTCAGGTAGAATGGCTTATTTTTCTGCGGGCGTAGCGTATCTCAGATACGCTACGCCGCCGTAACTTAGTAAGGCAGATTCTGTATTCACTAAGAACCTGCGCAATAGGTTACGGCGGCGTAGCGTAAATCTACCGGCGTAAGCACGCCTAATTCAAATTGTGAAGAGGTAGGCGTGTTTTATGTGAATAAAACATGACCCCACGTAAATGACGTTTTTGACTAACGGCGCATGCGCCGTCCGTGAAAGTAACCCAGTGCGCATGCTCCAAATTAACCCGCAAATTCACGGACGACTTACGCAAACGACGTAAAATTTTCAAAATTTGACGCGGGAACGACGTCCATACTTAACATAGGATACGCCTCATATAACAGGGGTAACTTTACGCCGTAAAAAGCCTAACGTAAACAACGTAAAAAAATGCGCCGGGCGAAAGTACGTTTCTGAATCGGCGTATCTACCTAATTTGCATATTCCTTGTGTAAATCGACGGAAGCGCCACCTAGCGGCCAGCGTAAATATGCAACTAAGATACGATGGCGTAAGAGACTTACGCCGGTCGGATCTTAGTCAAATCTATGCGTAACTAATTCTTAGGCCCCGTACACACGAGAGGATCGATCCGCTGAAATTGATCCGCGGATATATTTCGGGCCGACCGATTTCCAGCGGATAAAAATTTCTTAGCATGCTAAGAAATCTATCCGCTGGAATCGGCTCCAGCGGATCGATCCGGTGGTCTGTACAGACTCACCGGATCGATCCGTCCGAACCCATCCCTCGCATGTGTCGTAATGATTCGACGCATGCGTGGATATCCTTATATGACAGCGTCGCGCACGTCGCCGCGTCATCATCGCGGTGACAGCGTGACACGTCACCGCGGACGGAATTCCGCGGGGATTTTGATCTCCTGGTTAGTACAACCAGGAGATCAAAATCCGCCAGAGGATTTATCCGCGCATACGGTCCGGAGGACCGTTTCCGCGGATAAATCCTCTCGTGTGTACCCGGCATAAGAATCAGGCGCATAGATACGACGCCGCACACTCAGAGATACGACGGCGTATCTGGAGATACGCCGTCGTATCTCCTACCTAAATCTGGCCCTAACAGCGCATGGCCAGCTTTAGAAATGATTTTTTTTCAACCTGAACAGATTCATTTTATTTCCTATTGTGTCTCTGGGACAGGAAGTACAGGAAAATCTCAGCAATAGGATACAGACTGCAAAAAAAAGAAAAAAAAGAAAAAATCACGACAAGGGTTCTAATCGTTCCACACTTCATCCCAAAAGTAAAAAGTTGGCTTTAGATTCACTTTAGGATACAGTAGCATGGGGAGATCCAGATTTAAAACAGACAAATCAGCTTTATATTAAGCAGCTCCCCTTCATAAGCACTGGTTATCATGCACATGAAAGGAATTAGCCAAGATATGACATAAATACAGTACAATGTGTCATGTGTTTGGACAGCTGTGTCACTCCCAGCCAAACTCCCAACAAATCTGCACTAGAAAAATTCTGCAGCAAAACCAAACAGGAAAATTGGACATTATTGCCTGTCTATTTGGAAAGCATATTTACTTGATGTTGGGGAGCATCAAGATTGCTTTGAAATATATTTTCACCTTTGCCGTTTCATATTTTCAAACGCTGTAAGAGACAACCACTTTTCAGTTCTAGTGGCAACAGCAGGGCCCTATACTTCTAGAAGCTTCTGTCTGGGAAAACTGTATACAGTTGCAATGTATTTGGGTGACTCCAGGTTATATGATGAGTTATGGAAGCTAAGCAAATCTACTATTCCTAAAAAAGAATGTAAGCACAGGCCAACAGTGATACACACAATTTGGAAAGTTCCAGGAGCTGAACTGAAAGATGGTCAGGGGACGGAAAACAAAGGTCTAACCAGCAGGCTGGACACAGCGCCGTGAGGTAATGCAGAACTACCTCAGAGTCCAGCACCGAACAGATAAGTCACATGTCATAGCAAAAAGTCAGGAGGTGATGTCCACTCAAATGCCAGGATCAGCAAATGAGAAGAAGGAGACAGAACAAACCCACCAGGTCCTCGTAGGGGCATTAGAGTGTAAGCCCCTCTGGTTCAGAGTCGGATGTGACTGGCACTGCAGAATATGTCAGAGCTCTATAATTATATAATAATTGTGTGTGTTACTTTCGCTCTCTCCTGGTCTTGCACCTCCCTCTCCCTCCAACCGCCTAACAGTTACCCGTAGAAGCCTTCATCACCTTCTAATCCTCACTCTGCTGCTGATCACCTCTATGACAAAATCTCACCCCTGTCCTGCCCCAACCTACTCACTCTTGACTACAACAGTTCACCGTCTCCCCCCTTACCTAGATAGGCGTCCCCCCTCACTTCACGCAGAATCAGGCCCCGATCGCTACAACCCTGGCAAACAGACGACACCAGAAGTCTGAGAAAACGTAGCCACCAGGAAGAAGAGAAAATATCTGGACAGCCGCTCTCCAAAAAAAAACACCTTTATTGTGAAAAATATCAAAAGTTCATGACAACAGCAAGGTACAAGAAATATAACTGATGCGTTTCACACTCTTAACAGTGCTTAAAGGGGTTGTAAAGGGTTGTTTTTTATTTTCTAAATAGGTTGTTTCAAGTGCATTGTTGGTTCACTTACCTTTTCCTTCGATTTCCCTTCTAAATGTTTTTTTTTTCTTTGTCTGAATTTCTCAATTCCTGTTCCTCCTCAGTATGCTTGCCCCCATCATCCAAGCCGTTCTGGCCTGGGGGTTAGTCAGCGTGCTCGTCTGGACTTCAGTCTGCTCTCTGCTAAAAACGGGTCACAGGAGTGCAAAACTAATTGCGATCCTGTGATCCATAGTAGACACCCAGCCAAACAAGTTTAGGCTGGACTTCTCCTTTAACAACCTACGCCCCATCTCCTTACGCCTCGTCTCCTCCAAACCCCTTGAATTACTGGTCTACAACCGACTGAGCGACCATCTGACCATGAACAAACTTCTTGACTCCCTTCAGTCCGGATTTCACCCTCAACACTCCACGGAAACTGCTCTCCTTAAACTCACAAATAACCTACTAACGGCTAAAACCAACGGACACAATTCTGTGCTACCGTATTTGCCGGCGTATAAGACGACCCCCTAATTTTCCAGGAAAAAATTTGGTTTTGGGATATACTGGCCATATAAGACTACCCCCTTCCTTCTAGTCTTTCTGGAAGCTGAGGGGTAGCCAGAACAACCGCTGACAGAAACAGGCTTTTTTTAAATCTCACTGTGCCATTACATTACATGCCCCACTGTGCCATTACATTACATGCCCCACTGTGCCATTACATTACATGCCCCCACAGTGCCATCACTTGCCCCCACAGTGCCATCACTTGCCCCCATATTGCCATCACTTGCCCCCACTGTGCCCCCACTGTGCCATCACTTTCCCCCCCACCGTGCCATTACTCACGTTTTGCAGCACAGTCTCCGTCTGCTGCTAGCGTCCATGATTTGAAAGCCGCGCCTTCTTCTCAGACTGTCCTGTGATAAGAGGATGATAAGGCATTCGTGATAGGAGGAACACAGAACAGAGGCGCTGCTGGGAAAATTTGTGTTCCGCCTATCACAGGACAGTCTGAGAAGAAGGCGTGGCTTTCAAATCATGGACGCCCGCAGCAGACGAAGACTGTCACCGGCGTATAAGACAACCCCCGACTTCTGGATGCATTTTTTTGCATCCAAAAAGTCCTCTTATACGCCGGAAAATACGGTACTTCTCCTGGACCGCTCTACTGCCTTTGACACAGTGGACCACTCCCTCCTCCTCAAAAAACTCCACTTCTTTGGTCTCCGTGACTGTACTCTTCACTGGTTCTCATCCTACCTATCCCACCACTCCTTCAGAGTTTACTTACAACTCCTGTTCTCCTCTTCCTTTATCTGTCGGGGTCCCCAAAGGTTCTGTTTTTAGACCTCTCCTTTTATCAACCTACACCACCTCCAACTTGTCCCCCAACGCAAAGGTCCTAGGTTGTAGTCTTGGAATCCAAATTAACCTTTCAGCCCCACATTGGCTGATTAAAGTGTAAGCTTCTCTTGCGCACAGACTGATGTGACTAGCTCAGTGTTCTCTGTACAGCACTGTGGAATATATCACAGCTATATAAATGTATAATAACAATGTGTGGCTGTGGTGGGACATTAGAGTGCAAGCTCCTCTGATGTTGTGTGGTGAATATTGGTATGTTTCAGAATTCTTCTAATAATAAAGAATATATATCATTTAGGAAACGCCTTATAAGAACACAGCACCCACAATGCAATATTCACCTTAAAGGCGCCAGGTACGTGATCATTATCCCCGTCACAGGAAGGGGCTCCGTTCTCACAGCCATTCTTACAGTTCTGTTAAAGAAAAAAAAAAGACGTTAGCCGAAAGATGAATTCTAATGCAATAAGCAATATTAATGATTGTTGTATTTTGTGACCACATGCCTTATCTGACTGTTGTGTACACAGAACATTTATGGAGGTGAGATGATCTCTGATAAGTTCATATTTGCACAATATATTTCTAGATAAACATGGCCTTCACGTGCCGATATAATGTACCTCTGGAGTCACCTTCACATATGACACTACAAAAGTGTGCGGTTCAGTGACATTTACTTTTGAACCCTATAGAATCATCTACTGCCTCTCCATTCAATCTGAATTTAAGATTTCGACTTTTCCCTGTGATCCTCCAATACACCCACCTTGTCTTGTTATTGGCTTCAATCAGATTCCACAACACATCATAAGTAAAACTTATTGGCATGAGAAAATTGTGACTTTATAGTAGAACTTTGAGTAGAACTTTTCATTTGGGTAAGGTTATAACCCTTGAAAGTTTTTTTTTCCCCCATATGTGTCTCATTGAGGAGATTTCCCTTCACTTCCTGTCCCATAACAAAACAGGAAGTGAGAGAAAATCCCTGCAAATTAAGGGAATTTCTCAGGGACCACAAAGTCACCAGAACTAGTGTCCCCATAGGCAGGGACGGACTGACCATTGGGGCTCTCGGGCACTGCCCGAGGGCCCCATGCCACTAGGGGGCCCCATCAGGGTTGCCAGGCTCAATCAAGCCAGGGACAATATGTAAAAATCTGTGTTTATTTTACATCTGTCCCTGATATGTTTGAAACCGACATGGTTTTGATGTGAAAATCCCGAGATTTTAGCTGCCCTGCCTCTGCACTGCCTCCTGGCGTGGTGGCCATCTGTAAGCCCCAGGGCCCCATAATCTTCTATTGCCCGGGGGCCCCATGAGTTGTCAGTCCGCCCCTGCCCATAGGATAATTTCCAGGGCTGTGGAGTCGGAGGAAATTTTGGGTACCTGGAGTCTGAGTCGGAGGAAATGTTGGGTACCTGGAGTCTGAGTCGGAGTCAGCAAACAATGCACGACTCCAACTCCGACTTCTACTAAATTTAGATTCTCGAAACATTTAGGAGTCGAAACATTTATCTACCGACTCCACAGCCCTGATAATTTCTCCCCTATTACTTTTCTGGGGACAACCAAAAATGTTGTATTTCCTTTACTTTCACGTTCAATGATAATAAGGACAAATAGAGAGGGTGAATTTCCCTGGGGGCACAGACAGCATTAAAAAAAAAGGGGTTCTAATCCCTCTCCACTCTATCCAAAACACAAAAAAAAAAGTTTTGCCTTTAGTGATACTTTCTAGTGTTACTAAAAGGTAAAACTTTATTTATTTATTTTTGGATAGAGTATGGAAAGGTTATAGCCTCTGACAATTGTTTGCCAATTGTGTCTCATAGGGAAGATTTCCTTCATCTTTCAAAGTGAATGAATGTGTGATTGTCACCAGGGTCATGGCATCTAGTGTCCCCATTGGATGATTTACTCTCTATTACTGTTCGGTGATAAGTTAAAAAACATTTTTTTACTTTTTACTCTTGAAGATAACGGTAAACAGGACCCACAGAGAGGGTGAATCTCCCTAATGGAGGAACAGACAGCATAAGATACTAGATAGATGTTTTAAGCTATCTAAAACGAAAAAAAAAAAAAAAGGGTTTGCGTTTAAGTTACATTTTAAAAACAAAAGTTTTGATTTATTTATTTTTTGGATAGATAAGAACACCTGTCTGGGAGTTTATGTTGTTTGTGCATCCATTATAGAGATTCACCCAATGTGCCCTGTTTACCATTATCATCAAGAGTAAAAGTGAAAAAAAATCCCCAAATGTTGTATTATCACCAGAACAGGAAGTATGTGAACGATTTGGAAGCGTATTTCAAACATTTTACATGCATATTCAAGCCTAAAGCCCCATACACACCATCAGATTATCTGCAGATTTTTGTCTTCAGATTTACCAAAACCATGTAGTACAAGGGCCTGCCTGATTGCATACAAATTGAAACTCTTAAGGTTTGACCTCCTATTAGATGGTTTTGGTAAATCTGCAGAAAAAAATCTGCAGATAATCTGATGGTGTGTATGGGGCTTTAGGCATTATTATTTAAGCCAGTGGAAAGCACTAGGGGTAAGAGGTCATGTTTTACAGGCTAAAATATGCCTGGAAAACTCTTGAAAACCCTGTTAGGATTTGATTGTTTTCTGCTTATTACCTGTTGCAGTGACAGAATGGGAAATCTACAATGGTAACATGGACATCTATACAAAAACTAACAGGGTTCTAGTCTGCCTCTTGATAAAACATGTAGCACCCTCCAGTGTACAGTTTAGATTGAGAAAAATGTATTTTGACTCACAATAGAGTTGTGTGAGTCTGGTACCTGGTTGAGGTTATAGTAGGTCAGCCTGAAGGTCTCTACAAGTCAGGTCTCCAATACCTTCCACTGGTTCTAGAAGCTTTAAGACATTTCTAGAAGCTAGTGGGTGGAGGCAAAGAAGCCAGGATCTGCATATTTATGGGAATCTGGATAATTGTCAGGAAGAAGGGCCGGTGTAGTGTCACATTCCGCTCCCTATCACAGATTGCTCTGGAAGTGACGTTCCATCGCCGCCATCTTGCTACACCCCACACCATTGCACAGTAATGATAGAGTGTGAAGGGGGCAGGCGGACATCTTGTTACACCCACCTGAGGTTTAGATTTCACAGTTATTTTCAACACAAAACGGAGCTTATATGCTTAAATACAGCGTTTGTAAATCCGACGGACTGTTAAATGTGAAAATCAGAGGTGTTTTGTCACATTAGTAACCATATTAGGTCAGCTGGTTTGCTGCTGCTTTAAAAATGTAACATGTATACAGTCCGGCGGATTTCCAAATTCTGGGGCAGATCCACATAGAAATGGATAGGTGCAGCGTATCAGAGATACGCTACGCCGCCGTATCTTACCTGGCTTTAAGTCGAATCCTGGAAGAATTTGCGCCGTAAGTTACAGCGGCGTAGTGTATTTCTGGCGGCGGAATTCAAATCGGCGATTAGGGGGCGTGATTAATTTAAATGAAGCGCGTCCCCGTGCCGAATGAACTGCGCATGTTCAGTTTCAAAATTTCCCGTCGTGCATTGCACGAAATGACGTCGCAATGACGTCATTTTGTAAACTTAGACATGACTTATGTCCATCCCAATTCACGGACAACTTACGCAAAAAAAATTAAAATTTCGACGCGGGAATGACGGCCATACTTAACATGGCAAGTCTATCTATACGCCACAAAAAACCAGCTTTAACTATACGCCGGAAAAAGCCAACTAGAGACGACGTAAGAGAATGCAACGGCCGCGCGTACGTTCGTGGATCGTCGGAAAAAGCTAATTTGCATACCTGACGCGGAAAACGATGCAAACTCCACCCAGCGGACGCCGAAGTATTGCATCTACGATCCGAAGGTGTACGAAGCCGTACGCCTGTCGGATCAAACCCAGATGCCGTTGTATCTAAATTAACATTGCATGGTATCACTGTAACACAGGATTGGTCAAGATCAATAATTCTCATGTTTCACAAATTCCAGCAACATTCCTTGTTGAATGTATCATTTTACAAAAAACATTTGGTTGGGGGTTGTTCCATCGACAAACTGCGCTTATTCTCTAGATGACCTTGATGCATTATTATGGAGATCTCAGAATGCACACATTACCAGTTTAGATGGCAATGGAGATGTTATGAATGAGGATCCTTGTAATGATTAACTCCACGTGGACAACACACACATGAGTTACCAGGCACCGTCACGGTACATTACACTAAACTATTTTTTCACTCCTGTGAATTTTATTTCACCCGCATTTTACCGTGAGATTATGAGATTATGAGCAAAGCCTTGTTAAGATAAAATAATATACACAGAGCAAAACAAAGCATTCAACTTCGACCCAAGATTCTCCCAGATTTCATTGCTCATCAATTCTCCATCACGGCTGCAATAAAACGTTTTCTGCTAAAGATATCTCACAATAAATATAATTAATCTCTTAAAACATTTGGCCTCGAACAGAGTTCCCAACACAATTAATTTTACTGTTATATAGAGGAGAGTTAGAAAAAAGACATTGGGCTAGATTCAGATAGGTTAGCGGATCCGCGTAACCTATCTCAATTACGATACGCCTTTAAATTTGCGGCGGCGTATCGTAAATCCCCCGGCGGAATTCAAATTCCGCGGGTAGGGGGCGTGTAAAATTAAAATCAGGCGCGTTCCCGCGCCGAACGAACTGCGCATGAGCCGTCCGTAAAATTTCCCAGCGTGCATTGCTCTAGGACGTCATTGGTTTCGACGTGAACATAAATTACGTCCATCCGTATTCACAAACGACTTACGCAAACGACGTAAAAAAAAATTCTAAATTCAACCCGGGAACGACAGCCATACTTGACATAGGATACGCCGCATATAGCAGGGGTAACTATACGCCCGAAAAAGCCAAACGCAAATGACGTAAAAAAAAAACACCGGGCGGTCGTTCGTTTCTGAATCGGCGTAACTCCTCATTTGCATATTCCTCGCGTATACAAACGGAAGCGCCACCTAGCGGCCAGCGTGAGATTGCAGCCTAAGATCCGACGGTGTAAGTCACTTACACCTGGCGGATCTTAGGGAGATCTATGCGTAACCTGATTCTATGAATCAGGCGCATAGATCCGACGGCCGGATTCAGAGATACAACGGCGTATCAGGAGATACACCGTCGTATCTTCTTTCGGAATCCGGGCCATTGAGCCCTCGTTCACACCAGTGCGACATGATAATTCCAAATTGCATGACCGGTCACACCCCATTGCCAGCAATGGAACCATTCAAATCGTCGCAAATCATGTCGCAGCGACTTTGAAAAAGTTTCCTGCAGTACTTTTTTTTCCGATTTCATTGCGACTTGCATAGACTTCTGTTAAATGAAGTCCCAAACCGCAATGTAATCTAAGAAAAAATCGCACTGATCTGCGGTTTTGAAATTTGGGCTGGGTCCATAAAGACATGGATGAGCGAGTTTGGGGTGGAGGAACTTGACTGGCTTGCACAGAGTCCTGACCTCAACCCGAAAGAACACCTTTGGGATGAATTAGAGCAGAGACTGCGAGCCAGGCCTTCTTGTCCAACATCAGTGCCTGACCTCACAAATGCGCTTCTGGAAGAATGATCAAACATTCCCATAGACACATTCCTAAACCTTGTGGACAGCCTTCCCAGAAGAGGTGAAGCTGTTATAGCTGCAAAGGGTGGGCCAACCCAATATTGAACCCTACGGACTAAGACTGGGATGCCATTAAAGTGGTTGTAAACCCTAGAGAACCCCCTCCAAAAAAAAACCTGCAAGACAAAGGCATAATGAGCTAGTATGCATAGCATACTAGCTCATTATGCATTACTTACCTTACATCAAAGCCTCCACAGCTGTCCTTGTACCCCCCTCCAGCTGGCGACATAAGAAGGGAGTCACCGCTCCAGGTGGGTCTTGTAGGCAATTAAGGAACGTCTCAGGAAACCAAGGTGCTGGCAATGCACGAGGCAAATGTAGAAAATTGGAAAAGGATGGATAGCCGCACTCCAAGGAAACTTCAAAAAGTTGTCTTTATTGGTAAAAAATATGCATGCAAAACAAAAAACAGCCACAGGAAGGAACAGCCGACGCGTTTCACACTATATGACTAATGACTGATATAGTGTGAAACGCGTCGGATGTTCCTTCCTGTGGCTGTTTTTTGTTTTGCATGCTTATTTTTTACCAATAAAGACAACTTTTTGAAGTTTCCTTGGAGTACGGCTATCCATCCTTTTCCAATTTTCTACAGCTGGCGCCATAGCTCCCTGAGTTACTTCCAGGTATCGCAAATCCAGTGCTGTGATTGGCCGGAGCTGAATGCACGCGGGAGCCGCCGGTAACGGCACACTTACTGAAGTAATGGCACATACATGCCATTGCTTCAGTGCACATGTGCCAATGACATCGGCACATGCAAATACAGTGGATATCTCCTAAACCGTGCAGGTTTAGGAGATATCCTGGGTGACTACAAGTAAGCCTTATTATAGGCTTACCTGTAGCAAAAAGAGGATTGTAAGAGTTTACAACCACTTTAAGGCAGAGTTCCACCCAAAGATGGTACTTCCGCTTTAAGTGAAGGTGACCCCCTGACATGACACATTTAGCATGTATTTTTTTTTTGTGGGGGGAGGGGATACCATCTTTTTAGAGGCATCCAGCTTTCACTTCCTCACGGGGGTCCACAGCTCTGGAAGGAAGTTCACCTCCCCCACTCCCTCCCTGCAATGCCAGAAGATTGCCCGGCCATTCACAGCGCTCAGTGCGTGCCCGGTTGTGAAGCCACAGCCGGGCGCCCACAGTAAGAATGCTGGCACTGTGAAGAGGAGCGGGGCTTCATACTCCCACATAGCTGGATGGTAGGACAGGTGAGTGTCTGATTATTAAAAGTCAGCAGCTTCACTTTTTGTAGCTGCTGACGTTTAAAAAAAAAAATCTGGCGGAACTCTGCTTTAAAGTTCATGTGCGTATAAAGGCAGGCGTCCCAATACTTTTGGTAATATAGTGTAGCATGAATTGTAGATACAGTATAGTAATTTTTAGAAGGGGTTCCCTGACATCAGAAAGTTATTTCAAGGGTTCCTCTGTGTTGAAAAGGTTAAGAAAGGCTGTCTTATGCCGCGTACACACGATCAGAATTTCCGACAACAAATGTTTGATGTGAGGATATTCCGACCGTGTGTAGGCTCCATCGGACATTTGCTGTCAGAAATTCCAAATTCCGACAACAAATGTTTGAGAGCTGGTTCTCAATTTTTCCAAAAACAAAAGTTCCTGCCGGAAGTTGCGATTGTGTATATGCAATTCCGATGCACAAAAATTCACGCATGCTCTGAATCAAGCAGAAGAGCCACACTGGCTATTGAACTTTAATTTTCTCGGCTCGATGTTGTGTTGTACGTCACCGCGTTCTTGATGTTTAAATTTCCAACAACATTTGTGTGACCGTGTGTATGCAACACAAGTTTGAGCCAACATTCGGAAAAAAATCCACGGTCTTGTTGTCGGAATGTCTGATCGTCTGTACGCGGCGTGACATATTAAAACAGAGGAATTCATAGTGATTGGAGTCAGGGCCGTCTTTGCCGCAGGGCAAACGGGACAGCTGCCCAGGGCCCTGTCACTGTTAGGGGCCCAAAGCAGAGCCGCCCGTTAAGCCTGCCTGCTGCCCGCAAATCGGCGCTGAAAATCCCCAAACAGACAGACAGTGTCTGTCACTGTCATCAGCAGCGCGCCGCGCGCAGCCAGTGCTGCATTTTTTTTAGATCAAGGAGCGGGAGCGGGCCGTGCCACGGTTGGGCAGGGCCTTGAGTTCCACTGACGCTCTGGCCCTGCCCCTTGCTATGCGTGCAGCGTGCGCAGTGTTCAGTGACCAGTGTACCTGATCAGAGGAGCGGGGGAGGAGGAGTTAGAGATCAGATTGAGACCGCGGAGTGGAGTGCAGCTGCCTGGTGGTTCCTGCTTGTTATGCTTAGTCAAGTGAAACTAATAGACTAGCACTAGCAGTGTGTGTCAGACTGTCACTGTGGACGGTGGAGAATTGATCGGAGGCTGGAGCTGAGCTTGCCAAGACAGGACAAGGTAAGGTCTTCTTTCTCCTCCCTTGGCTCCCGCTCCCTATCCCCATGCCATGCCATGTGTAAAATAGAAGAACTTTTTAAAACACTGACCAGACCGCATGCCATGTGTAAATTAGAAGAACTTTTTAAAACACTGACCAGACCTGCAATGCATGCCATGTGACATGGCATGCATTGCAGGTGCAGGTCTGGTCAGTGTTTTAAAAAGTTCTTCTATTTTACACATGGCATGGCATGGGGGTAAAGAGCAAAATTGCATTGGGGGGCCCAAAAAAAATGTTTGTCCAGGGCCCAAACCATATTAAAGATGGCCCTGATTGGAGTTAGTCGATCCAGGGCAGGAAGTACGGGAGTGCCACTCACAGGCTCATGCTCACACCTTGCCCCGGGGCTCAGGTATGTCAAACTGTATGGCCGCGTACACACGATCAGTCCATCCGATGACAAAGGTCCGAAGGACCTTTGTCATCGGTTAACCGATGAAGCTGACTGATGGTCAGTTGTGCCTACACACCATCGGTTAAAAAAAGATTGTGTCAGAACGCGGTGACGTAAAACAGAACGACGTGCTGAAAAAAACAAAGTTCAATGCTTCCAAGCATGCGTCGACTTGATTCTGAGCATGCGCGGGTTTTTAACTGATGCTTTTGCATACTAACGATCGGTTTTGACCTATCGGTTAGGCGTCCATCGGTTAAATTTTAAAGTAAGTTCTCATTTTTTTGACCAAAGGTTAACTGACCGATGGGGCCCACACACGATCGGTTTGGACCGATGAAAAGGTCTTTCAGTCCGCTTTCATCGGTTTTGACTGATCGTGTGTACGCAGCCTATAACTCCATTGCAACAAATGTATACTCACCTGACACCTGTATGTGATTTTTTTACTTCGGATAAAGAGTAAAGATTTGATGAGTTGGTGTGAAAGGGAATGAGTTCAAGTTCACTGTTTTGTACATGAGCGATGATTAGGCGCCATGCACACTGGACGTTAAAATAATGTTACAAAAACACTAGTAGCTTTGCAGGGAGTCTTTCACAGTTTTTGCAATAGCATTTATTAGCAGTTTTAGCATTAGCGTTTTTTACATTTTTTTAAATGGATCAAAAATGCTGGCGAGCCACATGCGTTTTTTATTTGGGTAAAAAAACTGCACTTTGAACGCGATTTTCGGGCGTTCAGAAAAAAGCCCATAAACTCCACTGCTCATTAAACCTGAAAAACGTCATGGACACATAAGCTAACATAGAGTGGAGATTATGGGCTTTTAAAAAAAAACTCCAATAAACTGCAGTTTATCAGTTCCAGTGTACATGGAGCCTTATGTGTATGGAAGAAGCATTACAGAAAATGTTGCAATAAATACAGAAATATGATTTGCGGGACAAACAATTGGTTCCAGAGTCACAGGATGCTGAATTTGGATCACATAAACATCCCCCCTCCCTCTTCATCCTGCCGGAGGGTGAAGGGATAAAGGGTATAGGGATGTCTGACATATATAACGAGGCCAATGTGATTGGAGGATCCTATGAGCAGCCAGTAGGCAGGGGAGAATTATAATAAACATTATGGATGTAATATAAAGTCATATATGGCTGGCATGTAATATTAATAAGAGGGATTTTAAAAAGCTATGCATTATTATTCAGAAACGCTGATATTCATACTTTAGTCCTCACTGTATAGATAAAATTATGTGTCTGTAAATTACATAAGGACTGACCTCCATAGGGAACAATGGTAGATCAATCAGACACATCTATATACAGATCCTGCAGCATTGTTATAATAGGGAATAATATAAAATGGAACCTCTATGGGGGACAATACTGAATCTATAGTTCAGTGTACAGAAACCTCTATATACAGAGCATACAGCATCCTATATGATGGAAATGATATAAAATCTGACCTCCCCTATAGGTGACAACACGGAATCTATAGTTTAGTGTACAGAAACCCCTATATACAGAGAATGCAACATTGTCTAATAGGGATTATATCAAATCTGACCTCTATAGGGAACAATCTATAGTTCAGTGTACAGATACATCTATATACAGAACCTGCAGCATCCTATATGATCGGGATTATAAAAAATCTGACCTCTATAGGGGACCATTCTGAATCTATAGCTCAGTGTACAGATACATCTATATACAGAGCCTGCAACATCCTATATGATGGAATTATATAAGATCCATCCTCTATAGGGGACAACACTGAATCTATAGTTCAGTGTACAGAAACCTCTATATACAGAGCATGCAACATTGTCTAATAGGGATTATATCAAATCTGACATAGTTCAGTGTACAGATACACTATATACAGAACCTTCAGCATCCTATATGATGGGGATTATAAAAAATCTGACCTCTATAGGGAACAATCTATAGTTCAGTGTACAGATACATCTATATACAGAACCTGCAGCATCCTATATGATAGGGATTATAAAAAAATCTGACCTCTATAGGGGACCATTCTGAATTTATAGCTCAGTGTACAGATATATCTATATCCAGAGCCTGCAGCATCCTATATGATGGAATTATATAAGATCCACCCTCTATAGGGGATAATGCTGAATGTATAGCTCAGTGTACAGATACATCTATATACACAGCCTACAGAATCCTATATGATGGGGATTTAAAAAAAACTGACCTCTATAGGGGACCATTCTGAATCTATAGCTCGGTGTACAGATAAATCTATATACAGAGCCTGCAATATCCTATGTGATGGAATTATATAAGATCCACCCTCTATAGGGGATAATGCTGAATCTATAGCTCAGTGTACAGATAAATCTATATACAGAGCCTACAGCATTCTAGATGATGCGGATTATATCAAATCTGACCTCTATAGGGAACAATGATGAATCTATAGTTCAGTGTACAGATCCCTCTATATACAGAGCCCTGTTTCCTCCTATATGATGGAGATTCTATAAAGGACCGTATGCTGGGACAGGTCACATGTTATATAATCTCCTCTCTATGTGTGATGTCATTGCTGTACGATGAGGCTATATAAGAACGGTGATCGGTCAGAGAAATGTTTATTCTACAGTCACGTGACCCCCGATAATAAGCGCCCGGGCCCCTCCCTCACCCGAGTGATGATGCGGGTTACCTGGTGCCCCGGTGCCCTCTGCCGCTGTGCCAGGCTCGCCATCCCGCTCCTCCTCCACCCGAGTGGCGTCACCCTTCTTCCTAACCCGCTGCAGCTCTACCCACCGCTGACGTCAGACCCCCCTAAGCCACATAGTGCTCGGGTGTGCGGCGACGTCAAGCCCCCCCCCCCCAGGGTAACATTATATCAGTGCCCCCCCCGAGGGTAACATTGTATCAGTGCCCCCCCCCTAGGGTAACATTGTATCAGTGCCCCCCCGAGGGTAACATTGTATCAGTGACCCCCCCCCCTCCCCCAGGGTAACATTGTATCAGTGTGCTTGCTCCGTACTTAAAGGAACCATCTGGCTGTTCTCGCTGTAAGATCGGAATTACAATGTTATGTCATTAGTAGATGATCGCCATAGTGTGACGTCAGAACTCTCCTGTACATCATCATATGAGAAATGACAAGTGTCTTCATCATCATTACACTGCGCATCATTGATTATCTGTTTAGTGTGACATCATCAATGCATCACATGCATGACATCATCCCACACTAGCACTACTGGAATGAGTTCCCTTATACCGTGTCATTGCGCTGACATACGCAATAATTCACAGGTTAGCGCAAAACGCAGTGCGTTGGCGTGTTGTGGTGCCATTTAATGTCATACAGTATGTGGTATCTTCATGCAAGTCAGGAGAAGAATTATTTTGTTTTTTTGGTGGTGGCCTGGTGGGTCATGGTGACCTTCCTGGAAAGCTCTCGCAATTTTCCAGAGTTCCCCCTTAGATGCCTCCTTGGCGTGGCGTGTGCATACCCTGGAAGGCCTGGCGCGGTGCCGCGAATAATCTGTGAACAACGTGTTTGCACAAGCTGATTACACTGCCACAACTCTGCCAATTCTTTACAAGTCGAGCGAGATAATACGGCGAGCATTTGAGGTCGTTCCCCATAAAAGTCACATGACAAATGTGGAAGGGATTTATGAAGGTTCTGGAGTTTGCTGCGCTCCACAAGTGCCAGTGGTGATGTGCCATCTGTTATGGTTGGCCTGGTATGCAACATTTTAATTTTTTGCCGCAGGAGGTTTCATAGACGCCACCCAACCTGTAATACTCCGGGGATGAGGGAGGTTTGTTATGGTTCAGGAACCGCGCTGAGATCTGGTGTACACACTGGTTGTTATGGGAAAAGGTTTAGTCAGATAAAAGAACTCTTTACTTCCAGTGCCTGAAATGACCACCAGGGCCAGCCATAAACCGGCTGAGATCCCAACCTTTAATGGGCAGGCTGATTGATCGATCAACTTGGGTACAACCAGCCTGTCAGGTTTGCTTCCGATTATCACAATCACTGTCTTCTCCCAGTGGGGACTCCAGGAGAAGACAATGTGCGACTTCCCTGTCAGCACTGCCTGTGTTGATGGGGGAATCATACGAATTTCTTTCCTGCAACCTGTGGTTGCAGGAAAGAAATATGCACAGTGTATGACTGGCCTAACTCGTTACTTCGAGTGCCTGAAATATGAGACTGTCTAATGACCCTTAACTCGTTTCTTCCAGTGTCTCAAATGTGAGAGAGTTTGAAAACCTTTCACTTGTTACTTCGAGTGCCTGAAATATGAGACTGTCTAAAGACACTTAAAGAGGGATTCCTCCCGCAATTTATATATTTTTTTAAAGTCAGCAGCTACAAACACTTTCGCTGCTGACTTTTAATAAGAACACTTATCTATCCTACTCGCCCGCGATGTCAGCCCCCCCGAGGCCTATCCCTCAATCGTGGCAGCGACCGGCGCCGCCATCCTCAGTAAGGGAAACAGGCAGTGAAGCCGTGCGACTTCACTGCCCGTTTCCTACTGTGCATGTGCGAGCCGCGCTGCGCTTTGTGAATGGGCCGGCTGCTCTCTGGGATATACACAGTTCCCAGAAGGCAGCGCGCCCAATTGACCAGAAGACACCGCGAGTAGGACGGTGGAAGAAGACCTGCCGTGGACGATGAAGAGGCAGATTATGGACTTCCGCATAGCAACCGCTTTTTCTGGTAAGTATTTTTTTTTTTGGGGGGTATTTTTGTTATAAAAAAAAAATTTGAGGGTGGAACTCCACTTTAACTCGTTATTTCCAGTGCCTGAAATATGAGAATTTCTAAAGACCCTTAAGTCGCATTGTAAGTCGCGCTGAAGTCGCCCCAAGTTGCTTTGTGATTCATACTCAAGTCGTGTTCAAGTTGCCTCCCAAAGTCATGCTGAAAGTCGTGTTGCCCCTGTGTGAATGGGGTCTAAGGCTGGGTTCACACTTATGCAATGCCAGACATAACATGTGATTTGCACCACATTGCTGTGCACATCAAATGCGACGTCGGTGCAATGCAAATTCAGACATACAGTTTGTATGGCTGGAATCACATCGCATTCGCACCAAAACGGTGCAGAACCCTTGTGATCTGATTCCACAGTTCGCAGTGCATCCTGCAAACCGATTTGGGGGTGTCATTAACTTTATATTGACACGCACAGCGGTTCGCAGAGGTCAGAGTGAACTTCCTGCGAGTGAGTGACAAACTTATATAGCGCAACACATGCGAATTGAATCGCCTCTGGGCTTCCGATGCGATGCGGGAACCCGCACAGGAATCACGGTGGTTGCCGCATCGCGTCAGTGTGAACCCAGCCTTAACTGGAATCTTTAAGTGGTTGAAGGATGAGATGATTTTAGCAGATGGTAGGAAACAGAGGCGGCTCTAGGCTTTGTGAGGCCATAGGCAAAACTTAGACACGATGCCCCGCTCATGCCCATAATGGGAAAAATTATTCAAGCGATCTGTCCATCAGCTACACAGCAGGCCTTCCCTTAACAATGGATGAGTCTTAAAGCGGGAGTTCACCCATTTGTAAAAAAAAATTTTTTATCCCCTTAGCTTCCTGCTCGTTCGGTCTAGGGGAATCGGCTACTTGTAGTAAAATATGAGCTGTACTTACCCGTTTTCGAGCTGCATCTTCTTCCGTCGCTTCCGGGTATGGGTCTTCGGGAGCGGGCGTTCCTTCTTGAGTGACAGCCTTCCGAGAGGCTTCCGACGGTCGCATCCGTCGCGTCACTCGTAGCCGAAAGAAGCCGAGCGTCGGTGCGGCTCTATACTGCGCCTGCGCACCGACATTCGGCTTCTTTCGGAAAATCGTGACGCGATGGATGCGACCGTCGGAAGCCTCTCGGAAGACTGTCAATCAAGAAGGAACGCCCATTCCCGAAGCCCATACCCGGAAGCGACGGAGAGGATGCGTCTCGTAAACGGGTAAGTACTGCACATATTTTAAAATAAATAGCCGATTCCCCTAGTAAAAACGAGCAGGAATCTAAGGGGGAAAAGTGCCCTCTAAGGGTGAACCCCCCGCTTTAAGCTGTCAGCGGGGGTTTCCCACTGACAGCTGAATGTAAGAAAAACCATTGCCAGCAAAAGGAAAAATATGAAACAATCCAAACCAAGCCCTTTGGGTCTTGTGTGGATTTTAAGGGGAACCCAATGCCAAAATGTAAAAGAAAAGAAAGTGTGCCCCCCCCAATTCATACCAGACCCTTATTATCTGAGCTTGCAGACTGGCAGGCCAGGAAAGGGGGGGGGGTGAGCAAGGGCTCTCCCCTCCTAAACCATACCAGGCCACATTCCCTCAACATTAGGGGGGGGTTGGTTTAGAACACAGTACCCCTACTCTTTCACCCCTAAAAAAAAGTGTAGTGTAAACAAAAAAAGGCAGTAGGCACATTTTCAACAAGTCCTTTAATTAAAAAACAAAAATGTCCCCCAGTATAGACCCATCGTCAATCATGACGCCCGCCGCAGCCACCAACCTGTAAAAAAAAAAACTCTGATCCTGACGAAGGTTCTCGCCGTCTGAGAGCTCTTAAATAACTAAGGGGCAGGGCCACCCAGTGACCCACCCCCTTGTGACATCATTGATGGAGGGTATGCTTGTTTAAGAGCTGTCAGATGGGTCGGTGGTGATGGTGGGCATTGTGATTGGCGTAGAGCTACACCAAGGGACTTTTTTTTCCTATTTTTAAATTTTTAATAAAGGACTTGTCAAAAACCTGTGTTGTGTTTTTATTTACTTTTTACACTTTTGTGTTGAATGAGTAGGTACTCGTTCACATTGGGGGGGATTCCATACGTTTGAGGAGTCACGCCAAAAGAAAATTCCAATTTTTAGACCATAAATACATAAAAAAAAGTTTTACATCTTTATTATTAACATTCCATAAAGGACATTAAAAAGACAAAATATACACTACATTTAGACAAGTGTAAAAAAGTATATGTTGATGTATATTGTAATGTAGCACATTATGTTTTATCATAACAGCAGAAGTGTATATTGTAAACAAGGCACTGATATGTTCTATCTCGATGCGTTTCGTGAAACAAAGTTCACTTCCTCAGGAGATAAAAAGAATTCAAGTTGATAAGCAACATCTGTAAAGATACCATGTCAATACAGGAAATGAACTAAATGTACCTTGTTGTTTTTGACTGTATGCCACAATATAATAATTTTACTTGATGTTCATTACATTGTACTGATTTTTTTTTTCTGAAAATAAAATTAAACTTGAATAAAAAAAAAAAAAAAAGATACCATGTCAATAAAGCACAAAATATTGGGACATGTGTGCCGAAATAAGGGAACATAACAGCTATTATCAGCTCAAAAGGTACAGAGCTCACAATTACCAATACAAAATATAATATAACAATTTCACTATACTTATACATCGATGACCAAAAGAGAGGAAATTGGGATCGTCTCTCACATAATAAAAATGCACAGAATAGGCACCACTGGAGTAGTTGCTTATCTGTTTGAATTATTTTTATCTCCTGAGGAAGTGAACTTTGTTTCATGAAATGCGTCGAGATAGAACATATCAGTGCCTTGTTTACAATATACACTTTTGCTGTTATGGTAAATCATAATGTGCTACATTGCAATATACATCAACATATACTTTTTTTTTTAATTAAAGGGGTTCTAAAGGTACAATTTTTTCCCCCCTAAATAGCGTCTTTTACCTTAGTGCAGTCCTCCTTCACTTACCTCATCCTTCCATTTTTCTTTTAAATGTCCTTATTTCTTCTGAGAAATCCTCACTTCCTGTTCTTCTGTCTGTAACTCCACACAGTAATTCAAGGCTTTCTCCCTGGTGTGGAGTGTCGTGCTCGCCCCCTCCCTTGGACTACAGGAGAGTCAGGACGACGACTAACACACAGCTCCTTTCTCTATCTGCAACGTAGAGAGCGTCCTGACTCTCCTGTAGTCCAAGGGAGGCGGCGAGCGCGACACTCCACACCAGGGAGAAAGCCTCGTATTACTGTGTGGAGTTACAGACAGAAGAACAGGAAGTGAGGATTTCTCAGAAGAAATAAGGACATTTAAAAGCAAAATGGAAGGATGAGGTAAGTGAAGGAGGACTGCACTAAGGTAAAGGAAGCTATTTAGGAAAAAAAAATTGTACCTTTACAACCCCTTTATTGTCCATTGTGGAATGTTAATAATAAAGATGTAAAACTTTTTTTATATTTTCATGGCCTAAAAATCGGAATTTGCTTTTGGCGTGACGCCTCAAAAGTCCCATGAGGACCTGTTTTATGTATAGAACCTTTCATTCATTCATTAGATGTAAGTTCTTAGAATCATGGAGGCATCACATGCGGGAATTACCTAAAAGGGTATTGCCCATACAGCATGTGTTGGAATGCCCACTCCTCCAGACTGATATCAACCCATTAACCACTTAAGGACCGGACCAATATGCTGCTAAATGCACTATGCACTAATGGCTAATACTACTAAGGGCGGCGATCAGTGATTTTTTTCGTGACTGCGACATTATGGCGGACACTTCGGATAATTTTGACACATTTTTGCATTGTTTTGCATTTTGCATTTTTGCATTGTTTTGCATTTTGCATTTAAATTGCATTGTTTATTGTGAAAATGACAGTTGCAGTTTGGGAGTTAACCACAGGGGGCGCTGTAGGAGTTAGGGTTCACCTAGTGTGTGTTTACAACTGTAGGGGGGTGTGGCTGTAGGACTGACGTCATCGATCGAGTCTTCCTACAAAAGGGATCACTCGATCGATACGCCGCCACAGTGAATCACGGGGAAGCCGTGTTTACATACGGCTCTCCCCGTTCTTCAGCTCCAGGGAGCGATCGCAATGGGCCGTCGTCCCTGGTCGCTCCCCGCGGGAATCCGACCGCCGCATGTAGCGGGGGGGGGGTCCCGATCGGACTCCCGACCCACGTCTAGGCAGGTGCCTGTACGTGCCATTCTGCCGACGTATATCTACATGCAGCGGTCGGGAAGTGGTTAAGGCCCCTTTCATACTTATACGACTTGTCCCCCGATTCTTGATGGCAGAGTAGCATGGCAAGTCGTTTCCCATGATTTCAATGACAACCATTCATATTAGTACGACTTCAAGTCGTTCCGACTTCAAAGTAGTCCCTGCACTACTTTGGTCCGATTTTGATGCCACTTACACAGGCATTCCCTGAAATCGTGGCCGAGAATCACAGCCAAATCGCGGCCGCGAAATCACGGCAAAATCGTGTGACTTTGAAGTCGTGGAAGTGTGCAATGGGCCTAACACCTTTTGATATTTGCATAACTCCTCCCAAGAGCCAGCCCACTACAGTAAAACCTTGGTTTGAGAGTAAATTGGTTTGAGAGCGTTTTGCAAGACAAGCAAAATGTTTTAACACCTTTTGACTTGATATACAAGCGATGTCTTGATATAAGAGTAGCGTCATGTCACAACGGACTATAAAAGAAAAGAGAGGCCCCTCTAATTGTAGCAATATGGTTACATTTAATGAAGGTACAACATTTAGCAAATCCACGTGGTTGATGATTAAAAGAGACACATCTAGATATGCAGGGATCTGGGGTAAAGCTGTCCACATAGACCATCCTCCTTACTGCCATCAACGTCATCTCTTCCACTCTGCACTCCACGAGTGCTTCAAGCCTCGCTTTCAGATCGCTCTCCTGCAGGGTAGTCTTTGTGATCACGATTGCAGACTGACAGCGGTGAGAGCCGGCGGTCGGGAGGATGGTCTATGTGGACAGTATGTGCCTGCATACTTAGATGTGCCATGTGAGTTGCTAAATGTTGTACTTTCATTACATTTAACCATATTGCTTACTTAGAGCAGGGGTTGACAAATTTGCTTGGAATCTAGGAGCCAGCTAAAAAAGTTAGGAGCCAGAAAACGCACCCCGTCCCGACGAGCTTGCGCACAGAAGCGAACACATACGTGAGCAGCGCCCGCATATGTAAACGGTGTTCAAACGCAATTTTGAAGCGTGACATGTTGGCTATGAATTTACTCGGCGTAACATTATCTTTCATAATATTAAAAAAAATGGGGATAACTTTACTGTTGTCTTATTTTTTAATTAAAAAAAGTGTAATTTTTTCCCAAAAAAGTGCGCTTGTAAGACCGCTGCGCAAATACGGCGTGACAGAAAGTATTGCAACGATCGCCATTTTTTTCTCTAGGGTGTTAGGATAAAAAATATATATAATGTTTGGGGGTTCTAATTAGAGGGAAGAAGATGGCAGTGAAAATAGTGTAAAATTACATTAGAATTGCTGTTTAACTTGTAATGCTTAACTTGTAATACCAACGGCCACCACCAGATGGCGCCAGCTCACATCTGGTGGTAATAACTTGTAATACCAACGGCTCACCACCAGATGGCAACAGCTCACAAAAAAAAAAAAAAAAATGTTGCCCACCTTCCAAGCCAAGTCGCCAGGACACTATTTCTAGTCGCCATGGCGACCTGGCGCCCGGGATTTGTCGATCCCTGACTTAGAGGCACCTCTTTTCTCTTTTATACTCTGTAGCTCCTGCTGGATTTTGCTTCTAATCCCCTTGTGGAGGCTTCCATTTGTGGATGGACATTTTATGGTTACACAACCTGGTCACATTGCTATAATCTTTTTATATGGACTATAAACGGAAAGGACCTATGAATAAATGGTTGTGGAACAAATCATTTGAGTTTCCATTATTTCTTATGGGGAAATTCACTTTGATATAAGAGTGCTTTGGATTACAAGCATGTTTCCAGAACTAAATATGCTCGCAATCCAAGGTTTTACTGTACTTGCATCAAGACGGAGGAAGGGTGCTGTGATGTCATAGGGAAGCTATCTACAGCACCCTGCTAGCTCCTCCCACAAGCCATAATTGGCCTGCATTGCATAGAGAAGCACAAAGACCCAATAATGATGTTACCAGATCTAAAATAAAATATGTAATAAAAAAACTGAAACATTTCAGTGACGTGTCATTGAAGGTGAAATTGGTAATTTTGCTGCAAAATTTATTTCAGAAAAATCTCTCCACTCATCTATACAGATGTGTAATATAGACTCATATAAAAAAACTACAAATAAACATTATTGTGCCATTCTGACTTGAACTCACCGGAAGTCTGTCCGTTTATAAATGTTTTTACCCAAGATTCATTAAATTATCAAATTGGCATTAATTCAAATCTTGAGTAAACGTTTGTTGAATTTTCAACATTTATTCTAATGTCGCGTACACACCACCATTTTTAATGGTCTAGAAAAAACAATTTTTTTTTCAACCCGATTATTGTTTACCCGCCCTTGCCTACACACGGTCGTGACAAAAAAATGCTATAGCAAAGCGCGGTGACGTACAACATGTACGACGGGACTATAAAGGGGAAGTTCCGTTCGCATGGCTAGTTTTACCAGAACGAGCGCTCCCGTCTCATAATTTGCTTCTGAGCATGCATGTTTTTTTTACGTCGTTAAATCCCACACATGACAATTTTTTACGTCGTTAAAAACAACGTGAAAATTTAGAGCATGTTCTACATTTTTAATGCCTATTTTTTACGTCGTTAAAAATGCTCTGGAGCCCACACACGATCGTTTTTAATGACATAAAAAAAACGTAATTTTTTACACCCCGAAAACCGGTCGTGTGTACGTGGAATCAATGGGCCAGATCCACATAGAAATAGATTGTCGCAGCGTATCAGAGATACGCTACGCCGCTGTACCTTACCTGGCGTAATTTCGAACCCTTAAAGATTTTGCGCCGTAAGTTACGGCGGCGTAGTGTATCTTTGGCGGCGGAATTCAAATCGGCGATTAGGGGGCGTGTTTCATTTAAATGAAGCGCGTCCCCGCGCCGAATGAACTGCGCATGCTCCGTTTCTAAATTTCCCGCCCTGCATTGCGCTAAATGATGTCGCAGCGACGTAATTTTTTTAACTTAGACGTGAATTACGTCCATCCCGATTCACGGACGACTTACGCAAAAAAAAAAAATTCAAATTTCGACGCGGGAACGACGGCCATACTTAACATGGCAAGTCTAACTATACGCCGCAAAATACCAGCTTTAACTATACGCCGGAAAAAGCCGACTAGAGATGCCGTAAAAAAATGCGCCGGCCGTTCGTACGTTCGTGGATCGATGGAAATAGCTAATTTGCATACCCGACGCGGAAAACGACGTGAACGCTACCCAGCGGACGCCGAAGTATTGCATCTTAGATCCGAAAGGCGTACAAGGACGTATACCTGTCGGATCTAACCCAGATGCCGTCGTATCTTGGTTTGAGGATTTAAACCAAAGATACGACGTGGGTAATTTGAAAGTACGCCGGCGTATCAGTAGATACGCCGGCGTACTCTGTCTGTGGATCTGCCCCATTGTCTTTAATAGGAGAAATGTGTGAATCCCAGGTGAAAGTTGTTTGAATCTTGTGTGAAAACACATATTATATATTATAAAAAGACAACTAGAGTTCTACTTTCACTGGGAAATCCAGAAAGCATGGCCTGTATAGTAAGGTCGCGTACACACGATCGGTCAATCCGATGAGAACAGTCTGATGCACCGTTTTCATCAGACCAAACCGATCGTGTGTGGGCCCCATCGGTTATTTATCCATCGGTTAAAAAATTTGAAACTTGTTTTAAAATTAACCGATGGATACCTAACCGATAGAAAAAAAAAACGATTGTTTGTAGGCACGTCCATCGGTTAGAAATCCATGCATGCTCAGAATCAAGTCGACGCATGCTCGGAAGCATTGAACTTCGTTTTTTTTCAGCACGTCGTTGTGTTTTACGTCACCGCGTTCTGACACGATTGTTTTTTTAACTGATGGTGTGTACGCACGACTGATCAGTCAGCTTCATCGGTTAACTGATGGAAAAATCCATCAGACCGTTCTCATCGGATTGACCGATCGTGTGTACAGGGCATTAGAGAGCAAGGAGGCTGTAAGCCAGCAGAGAGGAAGAAGCTGCTTCTTTTCAACCACAGTGTTTTCTGTAGCAGTTATTAGATAATGTGGGAAACCAAAGAGGAAGTTTGTCTAATTATATTCACAGCAACTATTGAATGAGTTTACGGAAACTCATGTTACAATGTGTAACTTTAGATGTAAACTGCATCTGGACAACATTTAGTTTGCTTTCTGCACTGTGTATCACACACAACTGTCATTTTTTAAAGTCAATGCTGCGTACACCGTTTTACATGTCATGGAAAAAACGTTTTTCTCGACGCGATTCCTCTCAAGCCTGTCTTGCATACACACGATTGTGATAAAAAATGCTTTAGCAAAGCGCGGTGACGTACAACACGTACGACGGCACTATAAAGGGGAAGTTCCATTCAAATGGCGCCACCCTTTGGGCTGATTATGCAAATTTTCCTTCTCATAACTTGCTTCTGAGCATGCACGTTTTTTCCCCCCTTGTTAAAGCGTACACATGACCGGTTTTCACAACGTGAAAAAAGACGACGAGAAAAAAGCAGGTTCTAAATTTTTAACGCCCATTTTTCTTCTTGAGAAAAATGCTCTGGAGCATATAGACCACCGTTTTTCACGACCAATTAAAAAAATTGAATTTTTCTCGTCATGAAAAACGGTTGTGTGTACACGGCATAAGTCTTGTTTCCATCCTTGTTTTCTCAGTGCTGCTGATCTCCTACATCCTCTTTTCAGCCACTATCTGTCTACATGCACTCCAGTGATGGCTGCATGCCATTTCTTAGGGTGGGATTCAGGGGTCAAGTCCTGGGGAAAAAAGTGTGGGAACTCCCACCCAAGATCCACTCCCCCACCAAAAAGAAATAAAAAAAATGATACGCTCATATGCATAATTACTGAACCGCATGTTTTTTTTTTTTTCGATCCACTGTACCTTAGTAATCCTTTATGTTATCGCCGGAACTTTAAGCAAGTTCTTTCTAAATCCAGGGCTAACTCGCGGCAGACCTCCGCAATGTCTCCTGGGAACAATGACAAAAGCTCCCAGGAGACATTGCGACATCGAGGAAGTGACGGAATACCCGCACACTACCTGATGAATCCATATACAGGAAGCGGCCAGTAACATAAAGGATTACTAAGGTTGGCCTGCCCCTGACAGTGACTAGAGCTGGGCATCGCCGCTAAGTGAAGGATTGGCTCGGGCGGCTCGGCTGCTCTCAGCTGCTCTAGTCCTGCAAAGGGAACTGCGTTCCTGCTGTGAAAAAAGTGCAGGAACTCCGTTCCCACGCGTTCCCGCAGGACTTGAGCCCTGGTGGGATTACCCAGGAAGTCTCAAGATGTGATTCTCAATGGTGCTGCCATAATCCAGTGTTTACCTGAAACATCCTACTCACTGCACCACTGTGGGATGTGCGGGGGGGGGGAGGGGATATAAGTATCTGAGTGCCAACCAAGGAAAGTCCAGGTCTGTATATTGTGCAGCGGAGGGGCTTTGATTTTGTCATTTTGCAGTACCTTGTCCTAGTTACTCAAGGTAGGTCTCTTTCACACAGACAGACCAATTGGCTCCGCCTGAGAGTTTGTTAGGTGGACCCAATCAGACCCTCTATTGTCCACCAACATCTGATCTGATCTGCTAAAAACAGATGGGTGGAGAAGGTCCATTTCCATATGATTCCCCACTGAGCAGGCGGATCCGCTGGTCCGCCCATCTGAAAGGGGCCTTACTGATTATTATTATACAGGATTTAAATGGCGCCAACGGTGTGCGAATCGCTTTACAGCATGAGGGCAGACAGTACAGTTAGAATACAATTCAGGAGGAATCAGAGGGCCCTGCCCTGTTAGAGCTTACAATCTAAGATGAAGAAGAATTGTTGCAATACACTGTATATAATTACTGCACAAACTATTTTTGTGGTTTGATGTTTTAAAAAATGACCATTGATCCTCCTTTTGCGATTTTCTAAAATTGACAGAAATTATAATGTTATGGATGGCAAGGCTTAATTTTCGTCTGTTGACACTACTTAAGTCTCTAAGAGGCATCGGCTCGCCAGATGTCCATAAATACATTTGAGCAGCACATATGGCTTGCATTCTGAGCTGGTGCTTCCCAGAAGCGGGGAAACACTGGGTACATTTTGAACAGTCTTTCTTGGAATGTCTATTGGGTGGTCTCCTTTGGCTTGCTCGAGACGTAGCCTTGCTCGAGAAGTACCCTTATACGCCCACCCAACCATTGGGGCTATCCTTACCAAAAAGGGGGGGGTTCCGGTTTTGTGCAGCCATAGGCCTGACTAAACTCGTGCATCCCCTAATTTAAATATGACCCACCCCTTCCTGTCAAAGTTTCACCCCTTCCTGTTTAAGACCTGCCCTGTCATCTGTAAACCACACCCCTTTCTCTTGAGGCTCCACCAACGCAGTGGCTGGTGTGAACAGACCCTAAGCTCCTGTGTTGAGAGGCTTTTGCTCAGGTAAATGCAGGTCAGAAGGAGGTGAAGTGCACCTGTCAATGAATTCTGAATGATCACTGAAACATTTCAATCTAGTGTCAGAACTAATGCCAGTGCTAAGTGATAACAAAGACACATTCAGTGCTCATACTCACCTGCTAAAATTCCCCTAAATGATCACATTGGGCCAGCAGATAGGGTTGGGTTAAATCCATATTTGTGGATTATTGGACATACACTGCTGATCTAACCACACAAGTAGCGCTCTTGGCTGCCAGTGCCGCTTTACCAGGAGGAACACCGGGGATGGGGACCTGCCCAACTAATGTTCCATTTGATGGTGGTCATGTGACATCAAAAAACAGTTTCACTATTACGCCTTGGTTACATTATTGTACTTTTTTTTTTACTGTGAAAACGAAAAAAATATTATTTGAAAGAAAAAAAACAGTTTCTTAGTCAATTAGGAATCAATCGGGCCAAAAATTACTCCAAATTATGTCAACAGACAAACTGAAAGATCTTTAACCTGTGTATGTTTCATTACAATATATTTTTGCTAAATAAAACAGGATTACCTGGCATAAAAATGTTCCTATAGAGAAAAACCTAAGACAAATCATCAGGTTGCAAAAACCATAAGCAAAAAAGTATAAATTCCAGATTCCAAGCCAGGTGTTTTCATTATTGATAAGATTTAACCTTATCAATTCCAGAACAACAGATAAGAGTCATCAGCGCTCAAAGTATGACTCACAAGGAAATAATCCCGTAATCACTTTATATACCTCTTCAAAGTTATCAAGCAGGAAGGAAACCACCTACATGCCCTCTTCAGAGTTGTCAGTGAGAATGCAAAGAAAAAAAAAAAACCTTTGCTGCCAAACCTGGGGGCTTCCCTCCTGTCTTCCCGGCGCTACATGTGGAGAGGGGGGAAGACCTTTTTGCTGCCCTAGGCCTGGGCCTTGTAGGCCTAGGCCAAGATACAGCGTTGACCCGCTTATGCAGAAAGACAAAAACTACATTTTATCAGCCCTAACTCCCATTTGCTCGACCCCTATCATTTCTCACCCAAGCTTTACCCCGGGATTACACATTAGTAATTTTCTTACCACCCTGAATGATAACAAATTCAGGGTGCGACTTTTGAATACGGGAGGTACCTGATGTTCAAGCTATGTTTTAGCCTCCTCTCCCTCTGTGGAAGGCTTTGCAACTGCGTAATTTGTTAACTCACCACTGGGGAAGGATACTCTCTCTTTCAACCTCCACGAAGTTTGAAAATGTTTGTTTATCACAGGAAGCTGTTCCACGTGGACTTTCACAGTCCTATAGAATATTATCACATTCGCAGAACTTGTCGCCTCCGAAGTACCTTCTCAAATGGGAATGGGATTTGGGTGTTATTTTCACAGAACGGCAGGACTATACGGATGACTCATAAGGCCTCCATCTCTAGTATGATCCAAGAAAAAGGATATAAATATTTAACTAGATGGTATAAAGTCCCCAAAACCCTGCATTAATTGTTCCCCCAGAGCTCCATGTTATGTTGGAGATGTCAAAGGAAGGTAGGCTCCATGCTCCATGTTTTCTGGTCCTGTGAGGGTCTTAGGTCTCATTCACACGACGGGCCGTTCGGGTCCGCCTGTCACGGACCTGAACGGCCGCTCCATGCATCGCTATGGAGCATCGGATGTCAGCGGAGACATGTCCGCTGACATCCGACCCAATCCGTTCCGCTAAAAACAGACGTATGGGGGGCACGTCCCCATCCGTCCATGCGGATCGGATCGGGTAAGATCTGATGAAAACGGACATGCTGTCCGTTTTCATCAGATCGCTCCATAAGACACAGTGGTGCCCGACAAGCCCCTTCCCGCTCAGTGAGCAGAGAGGAGCTTGTCATCCGTCGGCTCAGCGGAGATCTGCGGACTGATCTCCCGCTGAGCTGGCGGGAGCAGGCGGACTCCGTAGGAACGGAGTCCGCCTGTGTGAATGGAGCCTTAAAGATTTCTGGTCACAAATAAAACACTGGATGCAGAGGTTTACTGATATCCAGATGCTGGATGATGCAGCCACCTTTCTGTTGCATTTGACCCCCCATGTCCTTGAAAAGTTACAAGTGTTCTCTCTTATTGCATTTGCTGAACATTGCAAAGGCATGCATTCTGCTATTCTGGAAACAAACCACACCCTAATCAATAAGAGTTGGTTTACCAAGATCAAAGAAGTTCTAAACTAAACTAATGGCAGCGGCACACCATAGAGAGGAACGGTTTCGTAATAACATGGTTTTAATGAACGGAATTCCCTTTCACATCCGAATATCAGGTTATTCTGGACTCTCACCTGTGACTCCCTTGACTCTCCCTGTTGAGGTGATGCCTTTGACACCAACAGACTTTCTTGTGCCAGCTATACTTAGACGTCATGCTCACTTTCTTTTTCCCAACCCCCTCTCCTTACAACCCCCCCCCCCCCCCCCCCCCAACACACACACTTTTTTTCCCCCTCTTTTCCCCTTTATTTATTTTTTTGTCTTGTTTTTCCGTTTGTATTAAAAAAAAAAATGTTATACAGGATATAAGCTTGTCATGGTTCCTTGGGCACAATAAACTCTATGGCTACTGTCTGGATGCATCTTGTTTTAGCTGGTCTATATGCAGCGTTTTTACTGTTGACTTTATTCCTGTATGTGAACTATGCTCCTTGTTGTCTTGTGGGAGCCTGTATGACGTAAAATCCGATGAATAAAGGAAAAGACAAAAAAAAAATCTTGGGCCAGATTCTCAAAGAGTTACGCCGGCGTATCAGCATCACCGTCGTATGTTTAAGTGTATTCTCAAACTGAGATACACTTAAACATGCCTAAGATACGATGGCCTGCGCCGTCATATCTTAGGGTGCAATATTTACGCTGGCCGATAGGTGACGCTTCCATTGCGGTCGGCGTAGAATATGCAAATGAGTCGTTACGCCGATTCATGAACGTACGCTTGCCCGTCGCAGGAAATTCACGCCGTTTCCATAAGAGATACGCGGCGTAAAGATAAAGCTGCCCCCTAGGTGGCGTAGCCAATGTTAAGTATGGCAGTCGTTCCCGAGCCGAAATTTGAAAATGTAACGTCGTTTGCGTAAGTCGTCCGTGAATGGCGCTGGACGCCATTTACGTTAACGTCGAAACCAATGACGTCCTTGCGACGTCATTTAGCGCAATGCACGTCGGGAAATTTTAGTGACGGCGCATGCGCAGTACGATCGGCGCGGGAACGCGCCTAATTTAAATGATCCACGCCCCCTACCCGGATCATTTGAATTAGGCGGGCTTGCGCCGGAGGATTTACGCTACGCCACCGCAACTTTTACAGGCAAGTGCTTTGTGAATCAAGCACTTGCCCGTAAAACTTGCGGCGGCGTAACGTAAATGAGATACGTTACGCCGCCGCAGAGATGCAGCGATCTACGTGAATCTGGCCCCAAGTGTCCCTATCTATGTAATCCAGAGGGGTTAGCACCTTAAAATTTCATTTTCTGCTGGTGCGATTGACTCCTTGCTTTTCCTGGACAGAGATGCAAGATAAAATCTCAGGTATTTCCTGAAATAGAATGTTTATTTTTGGTGGGAATATATATATTTTTCTATTCACCTACAGGGATGCAAACACTGCAGCTTTTTTCATTCCAGCACTGGAAGGAAATGGTGAAACACAGCTTTTATATATATATATATATATATATATATATATATATATATATATATATATATTTTTTTTTTTTTCAAACAAATTGTGAATCTCTAAATCTCTTTGAGAAATGCGCTGATCACACACCCCAGGTTACAGCAACACAGATTAAAGGGGTTGTAAAGGTAAAAAAAAAAAAATCAATAAATAGCTTCCTTTACCTCAGTGCAGTCCTCCTTCACTTACCTCATCCTTCCATTTTGCTTTTAAATGTCCTTATTTCTTCTGAGAAATCCTCACTTCCTGTTCTTCTGTCTGTAACTAGACACTGCCCTGACGGGTCAGTATTTGGCGCATTATAAATCCATTAAATCAATCAATCAACTACACACAAGTAATGTGAAGCTTTCTTGCTGGTGTGAAGAAAGCCTCTTGAGGGGGTGAGCAGGCAAGTCAGGACACTCTCTACTTTGCAGATAGAGAAAGTAGCTGTGTGTTAGTGGGAGTCCTGACACTCCTGCTCGCCTCCTCCCCCCTCAAGAGGCTTTCTCCACACCAGGGAGAAAGCCTTGCATTACTGTGTGGAGTTACAGACAGAAGAATAGGAAGTGAGGATTTCTCAGAAGAAATAAGGACATTTAAAAGCAAAATCGAAGGATGAGATAAGTGAAGGAGGACTGCACTAAGGTAAAGGAAGCTATTTAGGGAAACATTTTTTTACCTTTACAACCCCTTTAAGTTTTGTCTGCTTGGTGGTTTCTTTCTATGTAGCGCCTGTGATGTCCCACATCTGCACAGACACGTGGGGTTTCCTTTTCATCAGTCTCTGTGGCTCACGCTGACATCACGTGAATGAGCGCGCATATCATCTGAGAACTCAATAAATTAAATTAAGGCTTACAGTTATACCACAAAAACAGGAAGCAGATGACAATGAGCTCCTCTCAGCCAGAAATTGGCACTGCTGACATGAAACATCTGAGGTTTTCTTAAATATAGTGTACGCTCCTGGAAAATATGAGCACTTTGCATTTAAACTCAGAGGACGTGACCTGTCTAGAAACGGTCAGGATTTCCTATTAGACAAGCGATTGCTCAGCCTCGGCTGCTGACAACGCAGGCGCGCTGGACAGGTAAGTGTCCATTTTTTAAAATATCTGTAGCTGCTGGCTTTTAAAAAAAAATTCGGATGGACCTCCGCTTTAAGTATTGATTGCTGCAGGACTTTAATAGAAGAGGGGTTTAGGGCCACAGGATACTCCAAACTGATCAGTAACAACAATGGGAGGACAAACTTCTCCTTATATCTTGAATCCTGCAGCTCATCCTGAAGGTAGCAATACATGGTCAGTATATCTAGCAGTCCATGTAACCACTTCTAGTACTAAATACCATTCTGGCACTTGCAGAGCAAGGTCTTTACTCACAGTTTCCCAGGAGCTGTCTACCATCCAGCATCCACAGGCAGATCCTCAGTGAGGGAGATTACAAGATCCCTCTCCAGACCCCATCAAGTACCCCACCAGTACCCCATCAAATATTGTCCTCTGGCAATCTTCCCCAGGCCCACAGCACAACAGCTGCTGAGGTTCAGACTGAATATTATTGTCTTAGAGCTGCCCCAAGAGAACCAGAACCCTCCCCTGAGGGAAAGAACACTCTGTTCAAGACTCCTGCACATTTATCACCTCCCCAGCCACCTTCTGGATGCCTTTCTCCAAGCATTGGCTGCTGGGGTGTGATATTATATTATATTCAACTGATCATGTGAATCTCCATGCCTTATACGCAGGAAACTTCTTTCAGAGGCAGGTGGGAGCAATCAAACTCTCAGCTCAGGAAAAACTTAGGCCCCTTTCACATTAGCGGACCGTTCGTCCGTTTATTACAATTCCGTTTACGGACTTGTAATGCATCCCTATGGGATCGCGTCCGTTAGCGGATGGAGCATCCGCTAAAGTCCGCAACCATCCGCGTCCGTCAGGATCCGGTTTTTCGGACGGAAGAAAACCCTATTTTTCTTCTGTCCGGCGGAACGGATCGGATGAAGACGGACAGACGGTCCGTCTTCATCCGATTCCTCATAGGGGAGAGCGGAGGAGAGACAGGGCGGTCTCTGCACTGTGTGCGGGGACCGCCCTATCCGCCGGCAGCTCAGCGGGGATTACGGAGTCCCTCCCTATGTAGCAATTGATGAGAGGTCAGTAAACATTCTATTATTGCCAATGAAGGTGTTCCCAAGTAGGGGTACTGTGTACCTCCGGGGAGATATTAGATCCCTAAGAGAAACACATATGTGACTTCTAATTGCCTGATGACTGTCATACTTCATGCATCATGCCTTCAATGCCACCCTAGGCACACAATAACTCAGAATGTATATCTAATGCCGCGTACACACAGCCGTTTTTCATGACGAGTAAAATGCTATTTTTTTAATTGGTCATTAAAAACGTCCGTGTGTAGGCTCTAGAGCATTTTTCTCGTCATGAAAAATGGCTATTAAAAATTTAGAACATGCTCTAATTTTTCTCATTGTTTTTCACGTCGTGAAAAATGGTCGTGTGTAGGCTTTAACGACAGGAAAAAAAGTGCATGCTCAGAAGCAAGTTATGAGACGGGAGCGCTTGTTCTGGTAAAACTAGCGTTTGTAATGGAGATAGCACATTCGTCACGCTGTAACAGATTGAAAAGCACGAAGACTGAAAAGTGCGAATCAACTCTCACCAAACTTTTACTAACACAAAATCAGCAAAAGCAGCCCAAAGGGTGGCACCATCCAAATGGAACTTCCCCTTTATAGTGCCGTCGTACGTGTTGTACGTCACCGCGCTTTGCTCGAGCATTTTTTTTTCACGATCGTGTGTATGCAAGGCAGGCTTGAGAGGAATCACGTCAAGAAAAACTTTGTTTTTTTCTATGACATGAAAAACAGTCGTGTGTACGCGCCTTAAAGTGGAGGTTCCCCCTAAAAAAAAAAATCTAAAAATACATTCAGAAGACTGATTACACTGCGGGTATGCTGTTTTTTTTTTCCCGTACATACCTCGATATCGCCGTTTCATTGTTCGGCTTCCGGGTATGATTCTTGTGGGGCTGGGCGTTCCTAGTTGATTGACATTCCCCTGACCGACGCATACTTGACGTCACGACTTTCCGAAAGAAGCCGAACGTCGCTGCGCAGGCGCCGTATAGAGCCGACTCTATAAGGCGCCTGCACAATGACGTTCGGCTTCTGTCGGAAAGTCGTGACGCGCAGTATGCGCCGGTTGGAGGAACGTCAATCAACTAGGTCCAGCAAGAATCATACCCGGAAGCCGAGGGATGAAACGGCGATAACGAGGTATGTACGAAAAAAAAAAAAAAAACAGCATACCTGCAGTGTAATCAGTCTTCTGAATGTATTGTTAGAATTTTTTTTTAGGGGGAACCTCCACTTTAGGATGCATTCACACCTCCGCGACAAGCAACGCCGCGTACGCGGCGTATTTTGCCGCGAATAGTGTATCTTTTTTTTTTTCAAATCCTTCCCATTGCTGTCAATGGCCGAACGCCAATGTCGCCTGAAAAAAAGGGTCCGAGACTTTTTTTCAGGCAACAGGCGTTCGGCGTCTATGAGATGTGAACCATCTCAGCAATGGGAATTCTCCCCTCTTGCGGCACAAGCGTCGGGCGTTTTGTCGCCTAGATGTGAATGGACTCTCAAGGCTCAAAAATTGGCCCTACCTTCTTTAGGATAGGCAAATATTGTCTAAATACATAAGAAGTGTATTCTTACTTGAATCTGGGTGTGCTTTGTTTATTTATCCAGATCTGTGCAGTAAACCAGAGTGAGACTTCACCTTGTGCAGGGTTACTGGTCTTGTCTCTGCCCCCTCCTGTAGGTTTAATTGGGCAACCTGAAGTGGGTGGGGTCTGAAGGGTCCCTCCCACAGATCTGCTCTACAGCATAGTGATAATGTGATGATGTTACTATGACATCATGGAAAAATGAAAATGATATGACAATGTTTCCTGCCTGATGCCTATATTTCCTGACAGAAGCACTGGAAATACAGTGTCTGCCTCTTCCTAATTTTTATTACGTGCACTCTTTGCTAAAAGTAGGCCAAGGCACAGAATGCCGGCTCAACCTTTTCAGGGAGCTAGTGAGGTCACCGAGGCACGAGGCACTTGTTTAAAAAGCAATCTATTTTTCTGCAGTAATTCCAACAAACTGGAAACACTCAGTGCCTCTCCTATAAAACACATCGGTCATTATACCAGGATGGGGGTGATACAAATATCTTCCCAGACACACAATGACCCATTTACAAGGAGCACAGCTGTCCCTGGATAGAAATCTCTTAGATTGTCTCTGAACATCTTGAAACACATGAACACAATATCCGGCTGAGAGGACACAAAAACCTCCCCCGCTCTCGCTGCAGGCTCCAGATTATCAGATTACTAAATCGTTTTCCACCTGAAAGTGTATCTAAAGCCAAAGCTTTCCTTTTTTAGTTTTTGACTGGACAGGATAATAGTTACAGATGAACTTTCCTTCAGTCTTGCATCATCTAGCTCAGGGGTAGGCAACCTGGAGCCCTCCAGCTGTTGCAGAACTACAAGTCCCATCATGCCTCTGGGAGTAATTGTACCTGCCAGCCTTGCAATGCCTCAAATTAAGTTCCACAACAGCTGGAGGGCCTTAGGTTGGCTACCCCTGATCTAGCTCTGTCCTTTCATTCATTGGATTTAAAGGGGTTGTTAAGGTAAAAAAAAAAAAAATCCCTAAATAGCTTCATTTACCTTAGTGCAGTCCTCCTTCACTTACCTTATCCTTCGATTTTGCTTTTAAATGTCCTTATTTCTTCTGAGAAATCCTCACTTCCTGTTCTTCTGTCTGTAACTACACACAGTAATGCAAGGCTTTCTCCCTGGTGTGGAGAAAGCCTCTTGAGAGGGGAGGAGGCGAGCAGGAGTGTCAGAACGCTCTCTACTTTGCAGATAGAGAAAGGAGCTGTGTGTTAGTGAGCGTCCTGACACTCCTGCTCGCCCCCTCCCTCCTCAAGAGGCTTTCTCCACACCAGGGAGAAAGCCTTGCATTACTGTGTGGAGTTACAGACAGAAGAACAGGAAGTGAGGATTTCTAAGAAGAAATAAGGACATTTAAAAGAAAAATGGAAGGATGAGGTAAGTGAAGGAGGACTGCACTAAGATAAAGGAAGCTATTTAGGGGGAAGACATTTACCTTTCCAACCCCTTTAAAGCGGAGTTCCACCCATTTAAAGTCAGCAGCTACAAAAAGTTTAGCTGCTGACTTTTAATGATCAGACACTCACCTGTCCCAGGGTCCAGCGATGCGGGCGTACAAAGCCTCACTCCTCGTCACTGGCTCCCGCTGCTCTCAATCAGAAGCTGTGACATGGGAGCCTGGGGCCAGGGCTGAGTCACACTGTCTGTGTGAATAGACGCAGCAGCAGGACTCGGGAGCAAACCTGAACGGGTGCCCCCAGGGAAAGCGCATTTCTGTGGGGGCACTCGATGAAGAGGAGGGGCCAGGAGCGGCGGGGGAGGAACCGAGAAGAGGAGGATCGGGGCTGCTCTGTGCAAAATCACTGCACAGGGCAGGTAAGTATAGGCATATTATTATTTTCATTTGAAAAAAAAATCGTAGGTTTACAATCACTTTAACTCTCAGATTTTTCTTTACCTCCTGTCCAAGAAAACAAGAGTGAGAATTTTTTTTTTATACAAAACAAAGGAAATCTGGTAGACAGTTGTCACCAGAACAGGTGTCCCCAATGGAAGGTTTCCTCTCTATTCCAGTGTGCTGGTGACAACTGTAACTTTTTTTTGTTCCTGTCACTTTCAGTTCTTGTAGCAATGATCATCTCAGAGGGTTAATGAGACAGGCAGGTTTTCAGCCTTCCCCACGCCATTCACAATCAAACAAAAAACATCCGGCTTCAGATACATCAATCACTTTATGACCATTTTGACGGGTTAAGTGATTAACATTGATTATCCTGTTACAATGGCATCTGAAAGTGGGTGGGAAATTTTAGGTAACAGGTTAACATGTTGTCCATGAAGATAGTGGGCCAGATTCACGTAGATCAGCAGATCTATAGATCCGCTCGATCTACGTGATTTAAGATCCGCTCTCGCAAGTTTGGGAGGCAAGTGGGTAATTCACAAACCACTTACCTCCAAACTTGCGGCGGCGGATCGTAAAACCCCCGGCGGAATTCAAATTCCGCGGCTAGGGGGAGTGTACTATTTAAATCAGGCGCGTTCCCGCGCCGATTTAAATGCGCATGCGCCGTCCGGGGAATTTCCCAGCGTGCATTGCTCCCACTGACGTCGCTAGGACGTCAGTGGTTTCGACGTGAGCGTGACTTGCGACGCGCGTGTTTGTGAATCGACGTAAGAAAATTCAAACTCGATGCGGGAACGACGGCTATACTTACCATTGGCTGCGCCTCATAGAAACAGGGGTAAGTATACGCCGGGAAAGCCGATACGGAAACGTCGTAAGAAGACTGCGTCGGGTCCGCGTACGTTCGTGAATTTGCGTATCTCGCTGATTTACATATTATTCAGTTTAAATTGAAAATAAGATCCGACAGTGTAACACAGTGTAACACTGTCGGATCTTAGCCATATCTATGCGTACCTGATTCTATGAATCAGACGCATAGATAGGACCAATTTCAGGCAGTGTAAGTCAGAGATACGACGGTGTATCTGGAGATACACCGTCGTATCTCTTTGTGAATCTGGCCCGATGTGTTAAAACTGAAAGCAGAAAAAAATTGAAAAAATGATTAGGAAATAAAGCAACCTGCCAGAGTATAGAAAGACATGGCTGCAAAGCACAGAAAGAGAAAGAAAAAAATTGAGGGTTTAGTGAAAGCAGCAGGGGGCTTCTAAAACTGAAAAGGTTTTATTTGTGAAAAAGTGGAAAATGCTGCCAGTCTGGAGACCCCGGGATCTGAGTGTAATGTCAGGGACAGGTGAGGATTTTCAGTCCTTAATATCATATGTCACAATGATGAAAATAAGATTCCACTGGACAAGGAAGGGGCCCACAGGTAGCAGCTGAGACCCTGGGCTGTATTCCTCCCATAGATCAAAGGGTGACCAGCTGACCCCTCACCGGTGGGCCCCTATGGAGGGTAGCAAAAATTGGATCTCCATCTCTCAGCGGGATCAGGCTTGTTCAATGTGCACATTCCAAAAGCTTCCCAGCAGAGAAGAGACATAAATCAAAGAGGAGATCCCTCCAAGGATCAAGTTGCACAGTGTCAGAGATTGGGGTCATGTCTGCACATGTCCTATGACCACAAGTGGATGTAAAGAGCCCTGTGAACACACAGTATGGGCTCCTATTGATACAAATGATTATTGCTGCATGCCACAATCCTGACAGTCCAAGCTCACCCATAGACAGACAGCTGTGAAGATACATCCACATACAAATACTGATACTGTAGAGATTTAATAAACAGGTGACCATCTTCTGTCGCATGTATGCAGTCTCTTACTATCTCCTGTAGTATGTCTGCAGTCTCTGATCATCTCTTCTAATATGTCTGTAGTCTCTGACCATCTCCTATAGGACTGTATGTCTGTAGTCTCTGACCATCTCCTATAGGACTGTATGTCTATGGTCTCTGACAATCTCCTATAGTATGTCTGCAGTCTCTGACCATCTCCTATAGCATAGCTCCCAACTGTTCCTGATTCCGAGGGACTGTCCCTGATTTCGAGGGACTGTCCCTGATTTGGAACAATGTCCCTCATTCCTCCTCATTTGTCCCTCATTTTGGCCTGATCAATTTAGTTGTGTATAAAACGCACTTTTTATCTATCAAAAAGTGTTTTCCAACACTAAACCTTTCATCTGATTTCTAAATGACTGCATTTGTAAATTCCAAAAGCCAAAATAAAGGAATAGTAGTGGTAAAAAAAAGCACTTGGTTTAATCTTCTTTTTTTGTACAATTCTCCTTTAAGGGGGCGTGACAAGGGGGTGTGACCTATGTCTGCATACTTTTGCTGATAGGTGTCCCTCATTCCAATCTTAAAAATTTGGAAGGTATGCTATAGTGTGTCTGTAGTCTCTGACCATCTCCTATAGTATGTCTGTAGTCTCTGACCATCTCCTGTAGTATGTCTGCAGTCTCTGAGCAACTCCTGTAGTATGTCTGCAGTCTCTGACCATCTCCTGTAGTATGTCTGCACTCTCTGATCACCTCATGTAGTATGTCTGCAGTCTCTGACCATCTCCTGTAGTATGTCTGCAGTCTCTGATCACCTCATGTAGTATGTCTGCTGTCTCTAACCATCTCCTGTAATATGTCTGCCGTCTCTGACCATCTCCTATATGTCTGTAGTCTCTGATCATCTCCTGTAATATATCTTCAATCTCTATCTCCTGTAATATATCAGCAGTCTCTGAACATCTCCTGTAGTAAGTCTGCAATCTCTGACCATCTACTGTATGTATGCAGTCTCTGATAATCTCCTGTAGTATAGATTCAGTCTCTGATCATCTTCTGTAGTATATATGCAGTCACTGACCATTTTTTATAATATGTCTGCAGCTTCTGATCACCTTTTGTCATTAGTCTACAGTCTCTGACCATCTCCTGTAGTGCGTCTGCAATCTCTGACCATCTCCTGTAGTACGTCTGCAATCTTTGACCATCTCCTGTAGTACATCTGCAGTTTCTGACCATTTCCTGTAGTACATCTGCCATCTATGACCATCTCCTGTAGTACATCTGCAGTTTCTGACCATTTCCTGTAGTACATCTGCAGTCTCTGACCATCTCCTGTAGTACATTTGCAGTCTCAGACCATCTCATGTAGTACGTCTGCAGTTTATGACCATTTCCTGTAGTACATCTGCCATCTATGACCATCTCCTGTAGTACATCTGC
This sequence comes from Rana temporaria, assembly GCF_905171775.1. Classification (NCBI taxonomy): domain Eukaryota; kingdom Metazoa; phylum Chordata; class Amphibia; order Anura; family Ranidae; genus Rana; species Rana temporaria. Next base: position 366,200,741 of record NC_053491.1, on the reverse strand, counting down.
AGTTTCTGACCATTTCCTGTAGTACATTTGCAGTCTCAGACCATCTCCTGTAGTACGTCTGCAGTCTCTGACCATCTCCTGTAGTACATCTGCAGTCTCTGACCATCTCCTGTAGTACATTTGCAGTCTCAGACCATCTCATGTAGTACGTCTGCAGTTTCTGACCATTTCCTGTAGTACATCTGCCATCTATGACCATCTCCTGTAGTACATTTGCAGTCTCTGACCATCTCCTGTAGTACATCTGCAGTCTCTGACCATCTCCTGTAGTACATTTGCAGTCTCAGACCATCTCCTGTAGTACGTCTGCAGTCTCTGACCATCTCCTGTAGTACATCTGCAGGCTCTGACCATCTCCTGTAGTACGTCTGCAGTCTCTGACCATCTCCTGTAGTACATCTGCAGGCTCTGACCATCTCCTGTAGTACATTTGCAGTCTCTGACCATCTCCTGTAGTACATCTGCAGTCTCTGACCATCTCCTGTAGTACGTCTGCAGCTTCTGACCACCTTCTGTCATATGTCTACTGTGTCTGACCATCATATGCAGTATGTCTGCAGCCTCTGTCCATATACTCTGTAGCAATAAACTAACTGAATATTATGTGTGGTCCCCTGTTGTTGCCAGAATCAGAATAATCAGAGCCAGCATAACTGTCTTTATATTGTAGGTTGATCACTGCTGATAAAATGAAACTTCCTTTTTTTGCATTTTTGAGTTTGCAAGTTGGCAGTGACCCATCAAGAGGTGGGTGAAAGTATTTCCGGGGTGAAGGTAGTTTTAGAAAGTGGTGAAAACGTTCTAGCTGTGCTTGGCGTGATCATAGTTCATACTCTAATTTCACATAAATGCAGACAGCAAGAAAAAGAAAACACAAAAACAAAGGTGAGTTGCAAAATGTAGTAAAAAAGTGTTGGCGTCCATTTAGGAAAAGTCAGGCGCTCTCTGTAATTATGGACACTCGCAATCTAAGAATAGGCGTGGAGAAGAACATTGCAGACCAGGACAGACCAGAACTCTGTGTGATAGGTCAGCTCAGGGTTATTACAAACATTCCACATTGGTCACCAAAATAGCAGAATTTTAGCTCCACCCTCCTAATGATGGGAATTATTGGCTCCACCAAACATGATAGCCTACTGCTGGCTAAACCAGTCTGCTCTAGAAGATCATATAACAGGCAGGTTAAAGGTGAACAACGGCGGTGTGTAAATTGTCCTCACATGAACCGTACTATGGAGCTTATTATAACCAGGGATGCTTCTCTAATGTTGGCCGTACACTGGAAACCGCACTGGTGATTGTAATTAATCACCAGAAGCAAAGCAATGGACCACCTACGAGTTTGATCAATCCATGGTCAGAATTTGCCCAATGGTGAAGAGGAAAATGGCAATAAACTGATAGGCTTAAAATAGTCAATTGAACGATCAAACCAAGAACAGAAAAAAAAATTATGGTCACGTGTTTGAAAGCGATCAAATTTTGGGCAATTTTAATTCCATTTTCTTGTGGTTGATCAAAAACTCATTAATATTTATTTTTTCAATTGCTTTGCGAATCTGACAAAAAATGGAAATGAAAGTTGGATTGTTTAATCGAATTGCCACTTGTATAGTCAGCTTAAAGGGGTTGTAAAGGTGAAAGTTCCGACAATACCGCCCCCCCCCCCCGTTATACTTACCTGACCCCCTCGCCACATTGTGGCCCTTACAGTATTTGCCAGGAGGCCGTCTATATACGGCCTCCAGCCACTGGGGGGCGCGCGAGCGGCGCCGGTGGCGCGCACGCACACCGATTCAGTCAGGTGCCGATGCAAGTGCCTGGTGGCCGCGATGTCCGCCAGGCACCCGCGATCGGCAGTCACGGAGACAGGAACGTGGAGCTCTGTGTGTAAACACTGAGCTCCACGTCCTGTCAGGGAGAGGAGACCGATGGTGTGTCTCTTGTATATAGGGACAACCATCGGTCACCTCCCCAAGTCAGTCCCCTCCCCCCACAGTAAGAATCACCTAGCAGGGCACACATTAACCCCTTCCTCGTCCCCTAGTGTTAACCCCTTCCCTTAATCAGTGCATATTTATAGCATTGTTCGCTGTATAGATGTGAATGGTCCCAAAAATGTGTCAAAAGTGTCCGATGTGTCCGCCGTAATATCGCAGTCCTGACAAAAATCGCAGATCGTCGCCATTACAAGTAAACAAAATAAATAAAATTCATAATTCTATCCCCTGTTTTGTAGACGCTATAACGTTTGCGCAAACCAATCACTATACGAAGAATACGTATCGGCCTAAACTGTGAAAAAAGTTTTTTATTTTTTTTATTGGATATTTATTATAGCAAAAAATAAAAAATTGTGTTTTTTTTCAAAACTGTTGCTCTATTTTTGTTTATAGCGCAAAAAATAAAAACCGCAGAGATGATCAAATACCACCAAAAGAAAGCTCTATTTGTGGGAAAAAGAAGACGTCAATTTTGATTGGGAGCCACGTCGCACGACGGCGCAATTGTCATTCAAAGCGTGACAGTGCTGAAAGCTGAAATTTCACCTGGGCAGGAAGGGGGTATATGTGCCCAGTAAGCAAGTGGTTAAGGGTGCATTCATACTTTTGTGATGAAAAGTATGCGTTTTTAATAATAATAGATGTTATTAATATTATTATACAGGATTTATATAGCCAGAACAGTTTGGCAGAGCTTTAGAACATGAAGGCAGACAGTTCAGTAACAATACAATTCAATACAGGAGAAATCAGAGGGCCCTGCTCAGTAGAGCTTACAATCTAAAGGTGGGTGGGGAGTAGGTTGATTATTTTCATGTATTACCATTCATTTTTATGTAACACACATAAGGATGCATTAAGGTGAAAAAATACGAGGGTTTACAACCCTTTTAGGCTTCACCCCACAACCTCAAAAATGAGATGTGCTTGGAAGGACAGACTAATGCCGCGTACAGATGATCGGACATCCCGACAACAACTGTATGATGTGAACTTGTAGTCGTATATTCCGACCGTGTGTAGACTCCATCTGACATTTTCTGTCTGAATTTCCGCCAACAAAAATTTGAGAGCTGGTTCTCAAATTTTCTGACAACAAAATCCGTTCTCGTAAATTCCGATCGTGTGTAGCCAATTCCGACGCCCAAAATTCCACGCATGCTCTGAATCAAGTACGAGACGGAAGTGCTCAGTCTGGTAAAACTAGCATTTGTAATTGAGATAGCACATTCATCACGCTGTAACGGACTGAAAGGTATGAGGCTGAAAAGCGCGAATCGTCTCTCACCAAACTTCTACAAACACGACTGGTATTGAACTTTAACCTTTAACCACTTAAGACCCGGACCATAATGCAGCTAAAGAACCTTGCCCCTTTTTGCGATTCGGCACTGCGTCGCTTTAACTGACAATTGCGCGATCGTGCGACGTGGCTCCCAAACAAAATTGGCATCCTTTTTTCCCCACAAATAGAGCTTTCTTTTGGTGGTATTTGATCACCTCGCTAGATAGAGCGACAATTTTGAAAAGAATTCAGTATTTTTTACTTTTTGCTATAATAAACATCCCCCAAAAATATATAACAACATTTTTTTTTCCCTCAGTTTAGGCCGATACGTATTCTACCTATTTTTGGTAAAAAAAATCGCAATAAGCGTTTATCAGTTGGTTTGCGCAAAATCTATAGCGTTTACAAAATAGGGGATAGTTTTATTGCATTTTTATAAAAAAAAATTTTTTACTACTAATGGCGGCTATCAGCGATTTTTTTCGTGACTGCGACATTATGGCGGACACATCGGACAATTTTGACACATTTTTGGGACCATTGTTATTTTCACAGCAAAAAATAAATTCTATAAAAATGCATGGTTTATTGTGAAAATGACAATTGCAGTTTAGGAGTTAACCACAGGGGGCGCTGATGGGGTTATGTGTGACCTGAAGTGTGTTTACAACTGTAGGGGGGTGTGGCTGTAGGTGTGACGTCATCGATTGTGTCCCCCTATAAAAGGGATGACACGATCGATGCCGCCACAGTGAAGAACGGGGAAGCCGTGTTTACACACGGCTCTCCCCGTTCTTCAGCTCCGGGGACCAATCGCGGGACTCCAGTGGCGATCGGGTCCACGGGTCCCGCAGTCCCGGTCAAGGAGCTTCGGACCGGGTCGCGGGAGCGCGCCGCAGGCGCACGCCCGCGACCCACGGCTGGGTACTAGTACAGGACGTACCTGTACGTACATGTGCCCAGCCGTGCCATTCTGCCGACGTATATGTGCAGGAGGCGGTCCTAAAGTGGTTAATAGTGCCGTCATACGTGTTGTACGTCACCGCGTTCTCGACGTTCGGAATTTCTGACAATATTTGTGTGACCGTGTCTATGCAAGACAAGCTTGAGCCAACATCCGACCGTCTGTACGTGACATCATAGTCTGAGACTGAGAAAAACAGTAAAGCACAATCACTGTGCTGCTCTACTAAGCAAGAAGCAGGTCCTATATATAACCAACATACATAGCTGTACATTAGGGTGTGCACCCCAAAGCTCAAACACACATACCTTTCTCCGCAGTACAGACGGGAAACATGTACGATGAAAATGGTCCGCCGGACCGTTTTCAGCGTACATGTCTGCCCGGAGATTTCTGTATGATGGCTGTACACACCATCATACAGAAATCCGCGCGTACTCGATACGCGGCGACGAGGCCGCGCCGTCGCCGTGACGATGACGCGGTGACGTGCGCGACCCTGGCAGTTCAATGCTTCCACGCATGCGTCAAAGTCATTCGACGCATGCGAGGGATGGCGGCCGCTCGGACATGTACGGTAGGTCTGTACAGACGACGGACAGGATTCCAGCGGGCATGTTTCTAAACATGTTTAGAAATATTTGCCCGCTCGAAAAAGGCCCGGCGGGCAAATGTACGCTGGAATCCTGTCCGCTCGGCTGTACAGACGACCGAACATGTCTGCTGAAACTGGTCCGCGGACCAGTTTCAGCAGACATGTTCGGTCGTCTGTACGGGGCCTTAGCTGCACTGGACAGTGAATGAATGGGAAGTACTCTGTGCTGAGTGGCTTCCTGTTTGTTCACATACTAAAGCATAGTAAACACAGTGTACTATGCTTCAGGTATGAATGAACACAGTAAGTGTGTTCATTTAGAAAAGGAATGAGCTAATAAAGGACATATTTACTAGCCCTGTCCCCACTCATTCTGAAACATCCCCCGCAGTAGCTGAGGGGACAGGAGGGAAGCCAGAAGCACTGCGGGGAGGGGGAGCGGCACTGCACAGAGTGATTAGGATGTGCGCACACCTATGTCAACAGATATGGCCATCCCATATACAATTAAAAACAATAATCAAGATTGTTAAAGATCACCAAACACTGTCCAATCCACTTATTTCCTTGCAGCCCAAATAGCCAGAGCTCAGGCAACACAATGTTAGAAACAATGTTAGAAAATACAATCCAAGGGAACATTTTCAGTGCAGTTCATTCGCTGCTCGCTCTGTGCATGAGTCACTGTGACATGTGCTCTGTCTTATCTGTCACTGTCACACACATATCTGTCTCTGTCACCTTCTTGCTAGACTCCTTGTAGGGCTGAGCTCAGCTCTATGGTCTGTGGGGGGAACACACACAGGGACGCACTTATATACCAACCATATAACTATATCCTCCCCTCTGATACAAGGATGGGGGGCAGAGGGTGGCTCTTCTGTGTACAGATCAGATTTGCAAATCACAGTCATGGTGTCATAGGCCATTCCACCCAAAAGTAACATTTCAGTCCTGGGTGGGATACTAGTAAGTAAATGTAGTAAGATGCCTCCCCCATATCAAAAAGTCAAAATTTTCTAGACTTTTCTAATATGGAGAAATCATGGGGAGAGATGGATCCACTCAGGATGGTCACAGTGGATGAGCGGAGCAGGAGGACCAGATGTGGGAAACTCAGGGCTAGAGTATCTAGCAGGCAATAGAGCAGTGGTTCTCAACCTATCTAGTGCCGTGACCCCTTGATAAAATTTCCCAAGTTGTGGGGACCCCTAACAGTAAAAATGTTCGTAGCGTGGGTTGTCAGCACCCAAGGCAAAACAAGTAATTTGCGCCCCTAACCCTTACATTTGTAAAGTATTAAAACCCCTTATGGTACATTTTAGTATGTACCATTCTTTGTTCTCCTTTCTTTCCCTTTTATATCTCTATCCTAATTTCTCCCCCATCCCTCAATCTAGCCGTCTTTCTTGCTCTTAATCTTTCTCTCCCTTTTTATTTGTTATTCCCCCTCTTTTCTTTTCCTTTCCACGTATTCTCTATTTTTATTCCTTCCCTTACTCCTTGGGGGTGGGGAATTGGGATGAGTGGCAGTGCTGGTGGGAGAGTTGGGATGAGTGGCAGTGCTGGTGGGAGAGTTAAGATGAGTGGCAGTGCTGGTGGGAGAGTTGGGATGAGTGGCAGTGCTGGTGGGAGAGTTGGGATGAGTGGCAGTGCTGGTGGGAGAGTTGGGATGAGTGGCAGTGCTGGTGGGAGAGTTGGGATGAGTGGCAGTGCTGGTGGGAGAGTTGGGATGAGTGGCAGTGCTGGTGGGAGAGTGGGGATGAGTGGCAGTGCTGGTGGGAGAGTTGGGATGAGTGGCAGTGCTGGTGGGAGAGTTGGGATGAGTGGCAGTGCTGGTGGGAGAGTTGGGATGAGTGGCAGTGCTGGTGGGAGAGTTGGGATGAGTGGCAGTGCTGGTGGGAGAGTTGGGATGAGTGGCAGTGCTGGTGGGAGAGTTGAGATGAGTGGCAGTGCTGGTGGGAGAGTTGAGATGAGTGGCAGTGCTGGTGGGAGAGTTCTGATCAGCCATCATAGGTGCTCTTGATCAAGGTCATTTGCTGATCTGAGAACTGTAGTTAGGACTTTTAATGGGAACTATAATCACAGGTAGTGTTACTCACTATGTCTCCGACTTTGTGGTGTCTCGTAGCAGTGACACCTCTACCGAAATCAGGAGATAGGGTCTCCTCCAGCCCCTCCCACTTCACATTCCTCACCAGTCAGCTGACCTCTGGTCTCTGCCCCCCCAGCCATGTCGTGAACTGAATGGGCAGCTGCAAAGAGGCTGAGTGAGCGGCCGTGGGCTCCAGGGACAGCCCTGCTGGGTGGCTGCAAAAGAGGCAAATCATCATTTGACCCCCGAGGTGGTCCCGACCCCCAGGTTGAGAACCACTGCATTAGAAGATGGTGCGTGATTCAATTATCCAGCATCCATCTAAAACCAAAATATCAGTGCCAAGTAGAGCGATGCTTAAAGAGGAACTGCAGTCTTCTCACATAATTTGTAATAAAAACATCTTTGCCATTCTGAAGCTTCCTTCCAACAACTTGCATATTATTTTATATATACTATGATTCTGTACTTGCAAAATATGCTGCAGAAATCTCCCTCCACTGAGTCTGGCTGCATCCATTTTAACTGTGGGCAGCTGAAGCTGCTGCCTGTTCACTCCCTGGATTTACAGAGGCACACCCCCAGCTCTGCAGCTCTCATTGGCCCTCTTATGACAGCCCCCCGCCTTTCTGGCAAACTCTCACGAGAGAGAGCTGTGCATGTCATAAGCCTAGGCTTTTTACCAGACAAGAAACAGGAAGCGGGCTGTATAGGGTATTAACTTGCAGAAAAAAATGTTTTACTATCCAAAAAAAAAAAAAAAGGGCAGGAGATTTAATAGACGGAAAGTTAAAAAGAATCACTGAAGTTCCGCTTTAGGAAGCTTGGATTAAGATTATCAGGGGAAACAAAAAACATTTTGGTTGCAAATGACAGTGTAGTGGTAGATATACAGGCAATGGTTTTATATGAACCTGCAGTGGTCTTCCAAGGCCAAGAAACTTCTCCATGGCTGTATAAAAATCAGAACATTGTATCATTAATGCAAATAAAAGCCACAACAATCCCTTTCTAAGAGAATGCCTGTAAAATAGAAAAAAAGCCTCAATCAGAAAACTTGCTTCAAAGATACAATGTTGCAGTCTGATGACTGAGGGGGAGAGGAGACGAGGAAACGTTTCCTCCTGCCTGCAGTAGACTGATAACATCATCTCAGCCTAGGCAAAGTTACCAGCTGGAGCTCAAGGATAGGTTTTAAAAAGTGGATTTTTTCTGAAAAAAGTGATATTGCTGTATATTGTGACATGTCAAGGATTTATTCTTGGAGAAAGTCAAGTTAATAAAAGGTCTATTTTAACTTTGTTTTATTGCAATTTTTCAAAATGTTAAAAGAAAGAACTGACAATAATATCTAGATTCAGAAAGAGTTAGGCCGGCGTATCAGCAGATACGCCGACCTAACTCGGAATCTGCGCCATCCTAAGTTTAAGTGTATTCTCAAACTGAGATACACTTAAACCTAGCCTGCGCCGTCGTATCTTAGGGTGCAATATTTAGGCTGGCCGCTAGGTGGCGCTTCCATTGAGTTTGGCGTAGAATATGTAAATCACTAGATACGCCTATTCACGAACGTATGTGCGCCCGTCGCAGTAAAGATACGCCGTTTACGTAAGGCATTTTCAGGCGTAAAGTTATTCCATCAAATAGCTGGACTAGTCATTTTTTAAGTATGGCCGTCGTTCCTGCGTCGAAATTTGAAAATTTTACGTCGTTTGCGTAAGTCGTCCGTGAATAGGGCTGGACGTAATTTACGTCCACGTCGAAACCAATATGTCCTTGCGGCGTACTTTGGCGCAATGCACACGGACGGCACATGCGCTGTTCGTAAAAAAAAGTCAATCACGTCAGGTCACCCCCCATTGACATAAAACACGCCCCCCCCCCATCCTCATTTGAATTAGGCGCGCTTACGCCAGCCGCATTTACGCTACGCCGCCGTAAGTTAGGAGGCAAGTACTTTGTGAATACAGTACTTGCCTCTCTGACTTAAAGCGGGGGTTCACCCTTAGAGGGCACTTTTCCCCCTTAGATTCCTGCTCGTTATTACTAGGGGAATCGGCTATTTATTTTAAAATATGTGCAGTACTTACCCGTTTACGAGACGCATCCTCTCCGTCGCTTCCGGGTATGGGCTTCGGGAATGGGCGTTCCTTCTTGATTGACAGGTTTCCGAGAGGCTTCCGACGGTCGCATCCATCGCGTCACGATTTTCCGAAAGAAGCCGAACGTCGGTGCGCAGGCGCAGTATAGAGCCGCGCCGACGTTCGGCTTCTTTCGGCTACGAGTGACGCGATGGATGCGACCGTCGGAAGCCTCTCGGAAGGCTGTCACTCAAGAAGGAACGCCGGCTCCCGAAGACCCATACCCGGAAGCGACGGAAGAAGATGCAGCTCGAAAACGGGTAAGTACTGCACATATTTTAATATAAATAGCCGATTCCCCTAGACCGAACGAGCAGGAAGCTAAGGGGAGATTTTTTTTTTTTTTTTAAATGGGTGAACTCCCGCTTTAAGGCGGCGTAGCGTAAATACGATACGCTACACCGCCTTACAGTTGCGGCGCTCTACATGAATCTAACTATAAAGGTCTAAAGTAAACCTTCCAAGGGAGCAGCAAACGAGGGCGAGGGTTGTTAGTGGTTATAGGAAGCTGTCTGTTTGAGTATTGTAGAATATGTTTGCGCAGGACCATGTCCAGGAAGGTGACAATTGACCCGGATTAATGACCCTTCTGTCCGGTCACCAGACCTGCAGTCACCTGGACATCTGTAACAGCTACATTGAAACCCATATAGCCAACCTTAAAGCGGTAGTAAAGCCCACTTTGTGATTTTTACCTACAGGTACGCCTATAATAAGGCTTACCTGTAGGTAAAATGAATATCTCCTGAACGTGCACCGTTTAGGAGATATTCACCGTGGATGCAGCCGTGACCATGGGCGTCCGCTGAAATTTTTTCAGGGGGGGGCGCTTCGGCACTGGCGATACACAGTCGCATTTAACCCTTTCTTCGACCGCTAGCGGGGGTTAAAAGCGCCCCCCCCCACGTTGAAATATAAAACTCCCTCTCCACAACTGCATCACTGCACCACTTTACATTACACAGCACCCTGCGCCTCTCGACCCCTTACATTACACAGCACCCTGCACCTCTGGACCCCTTACATTACACAGCACCCTGCACCACTGGACCCCTTACATTACACAGCACCCTGCACCTCTGGACCCCTTACATTACACAGCACCCTGCACCACTGGACCCCTTACATTACACAGCACCCTGCACCACTGGACCCCTTACATTACACAGCACCCTGCACCACTGGACCCCTTACATTACACAGCACCCTGCATCCCTCAACCCCTTTACATTACACAGCACCCTGCACCAATTAACATTACACAGCACCCTGCATCCCTGGACCCCTTTACATTACACTGCACCCTGCACTGTGCAGGACATTAATACATGAGTAACCATAACCAGTGCAGGACATTTACCCCCCCCCCACCCCCACCATGCTGCATATTAAAAAAAATCACAGACAGTCATCACAGTTAATAATCTTCAGACTGCATCATTCCGTATGGCATGATGCTATACGGAATGCAGTCTAAAGATTTTTTTAATATGCAGCATGGCGGCGGGGGGGAGGGGGGTAAATGTCCTGCACTGACATTAATACATGAGTTACTATGATCACTGACCAGTGCACCCGGCTCCTGGCATTTTAAGGGTATATATACAAAGAAAAATGTGAACGTTTTTGTTGCTTAAAGTGCTAGTTGTTTGGCTGTCTCTGGTGGCTTTGCAGCCAAGAAACTAGTATTTTCAGAAGGGAAGTCAGTAAAAGCAGGCTGGCTTTGCAGTGCAGTAATGCAACACACATTGGCACACTTTGCACATATTAATGTTTGCACTGAAATTTTTTTATTTTCCAATAATTTGTATTGAAAATTATTCATATCAAGTTTGCAAAGCAAAAGCACTGACATTTTTTTTAATGGCTCCCCAATGCACTAAAGGGACACACCTGCTGCATGGTAATACACTTTGATTTTTACTATATGAAATTGTGATTGTTATTATTCGATTAGTGAGCCATTTTACAAGTGTGTGTGTGTCACACACACACACACTTGTAAAATGGCTCACTAATCGAATAATAACAATCACAATTTCATATAGTAAAAATCAAAGTGTATTACTATGCAGCAGGTGTGTCCCTTTAGTGCATTGGGGAGCCATTAAAAAAATGTCAGTGCAAACATGTACAAAGTGTGCTAATGTGTGTTGGCATTACTGCACTGTCTGCAAAGCCAGCCTGCTTTTACGGACGTTCCTTCTGAAAATTAGCAAACAATTAGCGCTTTACAGACTGTCTGTGTCTGTGTGTTAGACTTGCCTCAATAGCGCGCGGGCTCCTCGTGGTACAGTTCTCTACGCTCCTCCCAGCCATCAGTATCACCGACGTGATCCCCTCCCGGCGTGAGTGACGTCACGCCACCAGGACGAGCACCAGGCTGGACTGCAAAGTTAGGGGGAGTGAGCGATCATTGGCTGGCCGGAAAACAAGGGGCGGGGAGCAGAAGGTAAACAAACATAGTCACAGACTGACTTGATATGCCGCGGACATGAGAGAGACAGTGACAATCGGCGGCGCTGGTTCGAGAGGCGGCCGCAGCTAAATCTAAATGTGTGTCACAGTGTTACTACTGATTCTAGGGGGGGGCAAACGCCCTGCCTTGCCCTATGGAGCGGACGCCCATGGCCGTGACGTCTCCTTGCCGGACCTTCAGAACTTCGTGCCGAAACAGAGGGCTCCCACACGAATGCGCGGTAGTGATGTCATCGTGGATCTGGCCAATCACACGGTCGGACCGCGCGAGAACGGAAGAAAGATCGTCGGAAGATGTCAGCCTCTCAGTGGTGAAAGTGCGTCGCTGGAAGGCTTTGTTCCAAGGTAAGTATTTCATAATGTGCTAGTATGTAATCCATACTAGCACAATATGCAATTGCCTTACAGGTGATTTTTTTTTTTTTTTTACAGTCGTGGTTCACTACTGCTTTAAAGGGCTTGTAAACCCTCGTGTTTTTTCACCTTAATGCATCCTATGCATTGAGGTGAAAAAACACCTGGCAGTGACCCCCCCCCCCCCCGTTTTACTTACCTGAGCCCCTTTATTCAGTCGGCAGAGACGTGCTCTGCCTCTCTGCACGGGGTCCTGGCTGTTGATTGGATAGATTCATAGCAGCGCAGCCATTGGCTCCTGCTGCTGTCAATCAAATCCAATGACACGGCGCGCTGGGGGAGGGGCCAAGTCCGACATTCGTGTCTATGAACACAAATGCTGGACTCGGGAACGTGTCTGCAAGGTAACACCTGCCCAGGTAAAGCACTTCTTCTAGGGGGTTATCTGATGTGGGGAGGAGCCGCCAGAGCCACCGGGGGACCCCAGAAGACGAGGATTGCACTCTGTGCAAAATTAACTGACATGTTTTTTATTTAAAAAAAAAAATAGGGTTTACAATCACTTTAACCACTTAAAGGACCGCCTAACGCCGATATACGTCGCCAGAATGGCACGGCTGGGCACAATCACTTACCTGTACGCGATTGTATAATGCCCAGCCGGCGACCCGGTCCGAAGCTCCGTGACCCCGGCCGCGGGACTCGCGGACCCGATCGCCGCTGGAGTCCCGCGATCGGTCCCCGGAGCTGAAGAACGGGGAGAGCTGTGTGTAAACACAGCTTCCCCGTTCTTCACTGTGGCGCTGTCATCGATCGTGTGTTCCCTTATATAGGGAACCACAATCGATGACGTCACACCTACAGCCACACCCCCCTACAGTTGGAAACACACATAAGGTCACACATAACCCCATCACCGCCCCCTAGTGGTTAACTCCCAAACTGCAATTGTCATTTTCACAATAAACAATGCATTTTTTGCTGTGAAAATTACAATGGTCCCAAAAATGTGTCAAAATTGTCCGAAGTGTCCGCCATAATGTCGCAGTCACCAAAAAAAATCGCTGATCACCGCTATTAGTAGTAAAAAATAAATATTTAATAAAAATGCAATAAAACTATCCCCTATTTTGTAAACGCTATAAAGTTTGTGCAAACCAATTAATAAACGCTTATTGCGATTTTTTTTACCAAAAATAGGTAGAAGAATACGTATCGGCCTAAACTGAGGAAAAAAATTGTTTTTTATATATTTTTGGGGGATATTTATTATAGCAACAAGTAAAAAATATTGATTTTTTTTCAAAATTGTCGCTCTATTTTTGTTTATAGCGCAAAAAATAAAAACCGCAGAGGTGATCAAATACCACCAAAAGAAAGCTCTATTTGTGGGAAAAAAAGGACACCAATTTTGTTTGGGAGCCATGTCGCACGACCGCGCAATTGTCAGTTAAAGCGACGCAGTGCCGAATCGCAAAAAGGGGCCTGGTCCTTTAGCTGCATTTTGGTCCGGGTCATAAGTGGTTAAGCTAGCTATAGACTAGTAGATTTATTAATATTGGTTTGGCGTACATCATTCTAAATATATTTTGCTTTTAACATTCAATGTTGGAATGAATGGACTTAACTGAAAGAAAACCATACACACTGTTAGAAAAATCATTCGTTCAAGAAAAATGTAATATCCTGGTCCTGTAAGTTTTGTCGCATTTGTGGTAAAAAAAAAAACGAACATCAATTTGACCCCACTAATGAATAGAAAATTGAATGAATTTTCTTAAAATGAGTGCAGTTCTATGGGGGCACCAAGGATTTGCTTCTTAGCTGGGCACCTGCTACCCAGGCATTGAACCCTCAGCAGATTTTTTCTATCCACATACTGTATAAGATACAATTAGGAGTTTAGTTTTGTCACACAGCTGACAGCAGTAAATCAGAATCCAGCAGCAGGCAGAATGCATCACACTGCATGAAATGTTTCACACAGCAGGAGGGAAAGAGGTTTACAGACTGACACTCATCTGAACCAAACACTTATATAATGCATCTGAACTGCAAACAAATAGCTAAAAACACAGCTAAAACCTACAGATGGGAGATGTTTTTTATGCCAAAGATTGTTTTCCTATGTATAGGCAGTCCTGAGATTCACACATACCCTGAGTGTAGTTGGTGGCCTGACTTTTCTCCACTGCAGTTAGAATAATAAAGCCTGGTTACCTCCCCATCTACAATGTATGATTGGACAATGAAGGAGCAGCAGCAGACTGATAACCACGTCTCTCTGCTCTCCCGATAGCAAGCTCTTATTGCTGCCTCTTCCACTCCCCTTCAGCATTCTGCTGTAGGGGGCTGATGCCCAGTCCAAGTTATTTCCACTAGTTGCATTTAACACACATTTATTGATTTTAATGAATATATAACTGCATCAAATTTGTTGTTATTCTATTTGCTTCCAAAGATATGTGTTGACTTTTGTGGCATGACAGCAAAAGATTGGTTGAAGGTGACAGGCCTGACAATAGCTCCTGAATACATCAGTGCCATCACACTAGTGACATGGCATTATATATTGCATTGCTCTGGGTAAATAGTATTGGCATCACTCTCATTCCAGGAACATGGCCCTGCTGTGGCGTTACTGATATGGCAATAGTCTACCTCTGGTGACATGGGGTAGTTAAGCACCACAATTTAAGATTTAATTGAGCTTCATGTAAAATAACCCTTGAACCATCTCTGGGCAGCATGGAGGCCACTCAGGTCAGGTAAGTGCCAACCCTGCAGAATGCCACACAGCATGTTGTTCAGTCGCTATGCAATCACATGATCACAATTAAGTAAAAAAGGATTGGGAATAGAGAGGGAGGAGAAAGGAAGACTAGAGGGAGAGAAAGAGGAGAGGGGGAGAAAAAGGGGGAAATTGGGATACAAAAGGGGTTGCACTCACATGGGCCGCATCCGTATATATAGTAGAAGAAGAACAATAACTACAAGTAGATATTGATGGTCGGACTTTGAGGCCAAGGAAGTATATTTAAAAATAAAATTTTAATATCATCAATATAGTATACAAAAGCACATAATAATACAATACAAATGCAAGAAATGACCACTGTACACAAAATCCTTAGAAGTCGCCGACGCACGTTTCGCCGTGGGGCTTCTTCAGGACGATGACAAGGATTTCGTAGAAAAGTGTGTAACAGAGAACAAGTGGTTATATAAAAGATGGTCTCTCGATGGATGCATCCAAAGGGCACGTATAGCAGGCGGTATGATACAGCCGACAAGGAATCTTGCACTGACTCTGAGGTCAAGACAAAACGTATTTCAAACTTGAGTTAGGTGTCACAGGTAAGATTACACATTATCTGTACTATAATAAGTGACCCTGCAGCCAACTGGGACACCAGCCCTCTCATAAAAAGAAACAGGATAAGATACCATCCACAGATAACAGGTCCCCAATATATTGGTTCCTGTGCTGGACATCAAAGTTTGAGCCTATATTGGTGGTATCAAGCAGCTATCTGAGGGTCAGGTACGTGTCCCAGGGTGTACACCTACGTTACACACTTATTATAGTACAGATAGACTGTAGACACATCATCATCGACGTCACCTTCCCCATCACTAACAATAGAGATCTCTGAGTAGGCAGCAACAGCGGGCACCAACCTCCTTGGGCTGATCTGAGTACTGTCGTCAGACTGCTGAGTGCCGGCTGTTGCTACCTCCTCTTCCTGATCCAATGCCAAGAATGGCTGCGCATCCGAAATGTCTTCTTCTGATGGATCGGAAAATAATTCCTGTGACTCAAGCGGATTGTATATAGTGGTGGTGTTGGTGGCGAGCCACTCAACCAAGTCTGGTGCGTCCTTTGACGTAATCGAACAAACATTGTGCCACTTCCCACTTTGGCTCCGGCCTGGTGCTCCTGCCCTACTCATACCACCCCTGCGGAAGGGCCTGCCTCTTCCTCTGCCTGTCATTTTTTAAATGACCCTCTGACAAAAGTCTCTAGAGAAGCGCAGTATATGTGGAAGAAGGTATATAACAAAATCTGTCGTTTTGGGGGGCCACTGGTTTATTTTACCAGTTATGAAACTTTTTTTTTCAGGATTTTTTTTTAATGTGTGTAGCAGAGGAAACGCAGCGAAAGAGGCAAAAATCCAGCAGTAACCAAATCCACCGCCAGTCACAATGCTGCACAATACAAATCCACTATAATAGCTTTCTATATTCAAAAGTATATTATAAGTGTATATTACACCTTTATACTGCAGTGCACAGCAAGTAGCACACCTATACCAGTGCTTAAAAGGACTTTTGTGGACCTGTTAGGTAGCGATTTGTGTCGCTATACTCTGTCCCTGATGGAAACAGCACCCTCCTCTCCCTACACTGACAAAAAGTATATGAATGTATTAGACACCTATATACTAGAGCAAGTAGCACACCTATACCAGTCCTTAAAAGGACCTTTGTGGACCTATTTAAATTAATACAGTCTGTCCCTGCTCCAAACACAGCACCCTCTCCCTACACTGACAAAAAGCAGAATGTAACATGGTCACCAGATCAGGTCTATTTATAAGGTAGGGGGTATGTCCATGTGCTGAAATGTCTCAATTGGCTGTCCTGCACCACCTGATGGATGTGTCATAGGTCAAAGTCCTTACCCATGTAACATTGCGGACCGCCGCGAAAATCGCCAGATGTCCGACGGTTTGGCAGACCGCGAACGACCAAAGTTTGCCGCAAAACGACCGCCAGGCGAAACGGCAGGCCATCTCTAATCATATACCCCACACAGATGTGCCAATATGACAAGCATGTTGCATCATATCCTAGCACTGGCAATATGGGGAAAAAGGAGGAAGACTGCAGGGGGCCAGGTTTATGCAGTGCTGTACCCCCCATTGAAGAGTGCCAGGTGTGTACAGCGCTGTACCCCCAATACAGTATAGGAAGTAGGAGCCAGGTGTATATGGCATTGTACTACAATACTGTAGGAGTATACACCACTGTACCCGCCACTGCCATATAGAAGGGTGCTTTTCCCTACACTGATCCCACCACCATATGTTAGGCAGTACAATGCCAAAAGTATCTGGGCCGTTTAAGAAAAGGATAGCAATATTATTGTATATTTCATACTGATAAGAAAATACTTAAACGTTACATAAAAGAGAAGCAGGGAGGAGAGAGAGGGGGGAAGAGTCTGAATATGGTGTTATCTATACTGTACTGTATTACAACTGGGTGTATAGCATATGGTGTGGGGCA
Organism: Rana temporaria; assembly: GCF_905171775.1. Taxonomy (NCBI): domain Eukaryota; kingdom Metazoa; phylum Chordata; class Amphibia; order Anura; family Ranidae; genus Rana; species Rana temporaria. Next base: position 366,183,528 of record NC_053491.1, on the reverse strand, counting down.
GTGGTGCTCCACTCCTGTCCTCAGGACCCACTAAGACCCCATACATTATTAGATTTTCTGCAGATTTTTGTCTTCAGATTTACCAAAACCATATGGAGGTCAAACCTTAAGGCTATATTCACACTGAGGCACTTTACAGGTGCTATAGCGCTAAAAATAGCGCAGGTAAAGCGCCTCTCCTGTCACTACAGTGTGAAAGATCAAGGGTTTTCACACTGGAGCGCTGCGCTGGCGGGATGCTACAAAAAGACCTGCAAGCAGCTTCTTTGAGGCACTTTAGGAGCGATGTATACACCGCTCCTAAAGTGCCCCTGTCCATTAAAATCAATGGGCAGCACTGCCGAATCGCCTGCAAAGCGCTGCTCAGGGTAATACTTAAAATCTGGCTTGTTCCTGAGGACAGGAGTTGAGAATCACCACCAGTGTAGGGTATGTAGTATAGTGGGATGTATAGCATGTGGGTCGGGGTATGTTATAAAATGCGATATAGAGCATATTATGTAGGTAGTATAATGGGATGTATAGCATATGGGTCAGGGTATGTGGTAAAGTTAGATATAGGGCATAGTATGTAATAAAATGGGATGTATAGCACATGGGTCAGGGTATGTAGTAAAGTTAGATATAGGGTATAGTATGTAATAAAATGGGATGTATAGCACATGGGGCAGGATACACAGTATAGGAGGTCTATTGTATAGGATACATAGTATATAGGGGATGCATTGTATACAGCTTCTGGTAAAAGTAACCAGCACTGAAATGACAACATGATACACACTATGCATCTTTAGCATATTGGAAGGTGGCAGGCTGTATAAGAATGGGGAAGAGGGTATAAGAGGGCAAAAAGGGACTAGCATAATCTGCATAGTATGAAAGTTCCATATTGTATACAATAATGCCAGCAAAGGATATACAATGTATAAATTAGTACCAGCATGAGATATATCGTGTATACAATAGTGCCAGCATGGGATGTATAGTGTGTAGGTGTGCCAGCAAGTTCTCAATAGAGTGTACAGCAGAGACAGCATGCATTGGTTGCCTTGAAGCAGGAGCAGCAGAAGCATGTGGTGTATAATATATATATATATGAAATATAAAAGTACATTCTAAACAGCAGTCCCAGCATGTGGCACAGAGTACACACAGGAAAATCTTAGTGCCCCCACAGTGCGCTGTGCCCCCCTCGTCTCCTCTTACCTCCATCTGGGGCAGTAGACGAGGCTGATGCAGCCCGGACACGTTGCAGAGTTGTAGTCAGTCTGGAATGAATTGTGACTTGAGATCCGCCTGCCGGGAGGAGACTCTCCACCACCACTACTACTCCTCCTTCCTCTGCAAGTACTACTACTCCTCCTTCACTCTATATACATCCTCCTTCTCTCCTCTGCCCGTACTCTTTCTTCCGTCATCTGTCTGCACTACTTCTCTATCTGTCTGTACTACTTCTCCTTCCCATCTTTATCTACTACTCCTTTCCTCCCTTGTCTGTACTATTTCTCATTCCCTCCACAGCCTGTACTACTCATCCTTCCCTTCTCTGGTTGTACTACTCTTCCTAAATACTCCTCATCTCCTCCTCTTCTATCCCTGTACCATTTCTCCTCTATTTTCTCTACTCCTCCTTCTCTCTTTTCTATGTACTACTCCTCATTCCCTCCACAGCCTGTACTACTCATCCTTCCCTTCCCTTCTCTGGTTGTACTGCTCTTCCTAAATACTCCTCATCTCCTCCTCTTCTATCCCTGTACCATTTCTCCTCTATTTTCTCTAAACTACTCCTCCTTCTCTCTTTTCTATGTACTACTCCTCATTCCCTCCACAGCCTGTACTACTCACCCTTCCCTTCTCTGGTTGTACAAATACTCATTCTCTTCTATCCCTGTACCATTTCTCCTCTCTTTTCTCTAAACTACTCCTCCTTCTCTCTTTTCTATGTACTACTCCTCAGTCCCTCCTCTGCCTGTACTATTCCCCCTTCCCTCATCTGTCTGTACTACTTCTCCTTCCCTTCCCTGCCTGTATTACTTCTCCTTCCCTTCTCTTCCATTCTCTGACAGTCACAGTACTACTCCTCAGTCCCTCCTCTGTCTGTACTATTCCTCTTTCCCTCCTCTTCCTGTACTACTTCAATTTCCCTCCTCTGACTGTACTACTACTTCCATTCTCTCAGTTTCTCTGACAGTACTACTCCTCAGTCCCTCCTCTGTCTGTACTATTCCTCTTTCCCTCCTCTTCCTGTACTACTTCAATTTCCCCCCTCTGACTGTACTACTACTTCCATTCTCTCAGTTTCTCTGACAGTACTACTTCTCAGTCCCTCCTTTGCCTGTAATACTTTTTCTTCCCTCCTCTGCCTGTACTACCCATTTTCTCATCTGTGTGTACTACTTCTCTTTCCCTCCTCTGCCTGTAATACTTTTTCTTCCCTCCTCTGCCTGTACTACTCCTCCTTCCCTCCTCTGCATGCATAACCATTCTTCCATCATTTGCCTGTTCCAGTACTCCTTCCCTCATCTGCCTGTGCTCCTCCTCCTACCCTCCTTTAAGTGCACTACTCCTTCTCCCCAACTATTTCTGTACCACTTCTCCTTCCCTTCTCTTTCTCTCTGTACTACTCCTCCTTCTATCATATGTACTCTTCCCTCTCTTTTGCGTGTACTACTACTTTTACTTTCTCCACCTGTACTCCTCATCCTCAACTCCTAATGCACTACTCCTCCTTCTATTATATGTACTCTTCCCTCTCCTTTGTCTGTACTACTACTTTAACCTTCTCCACCTGTACTCCTCATCCTCAACTCCTAATGCACTACTCCTCCTTCTATTATATGTACTCTTCCCTCTCCTTTGTCTGTACTACTACTTTAACCTTCTCCACCTGTACTCCTCATCCTCAACTCCTAAGGCACTACTCCTCCTTCTGTTCTCTGACTGTACTACTCCTTCCCATATCCCATTGTACTAATCCTCCTCTCCTCCGTCCTGTGGTCCTCTGACTGTACTATTGCTACTCCTCTCTTGTGCCTGTACTACCCCCTTCCCATATTTCTCTTACTGTAGTGCTTGTCTTTTTCGCCTAGGACTATACTTCTCCTCAATGTATTATTTCTCCTCCTCTGATGGTACTACTTCTCCCATTCTCTGCTGCGCTATTATTCCTTCTTTCCACTGACTGTACAACACTTCCTCTCCTCTATTTGTACTTCTCATTCTCTATATTGACTTTCTCACTATACTACCTCCTTTCTTATCACTGTACCACATCCTCCACATTGCATTTACTGCTCTTCCTCTCCAGCATCACCTGCCACATATCATCCTCCCTGATCAGCACTATTGTTCAGGCCTGTTGAGACATTGCTTGTGAGGCCCCGTACACACGACCGAGTTTCTCGGCAGAATTCAGCCAGAAACTCGATCGGAGCCGTATTCTGCCGAGGAAACCGGTCGTGTGTACACTTTTGGCTGAGGAAACCGTCGAGGAACTCGTCGAGCCAAATAGAGAACATGTTCTCTATTTCCTCGTTAGTCAATGGGGAAACTTGGCTCGCCGAGACCCTCGGCGGCTTCACAAGGAACTCGACGAGCAAAACGATGTGTTTTGCTCGTCGAGTTTCTCGGACGTGTGTACGGGGCCAAACAGTTTTCCTTCATCTGCTACAATGTTATCCTCATCATCACTGCTACAAAGTGTAGTGCTGCAGCTGATTATTATTCTTTATTCTAGCCTTCAAATGTTCATCACTATTGCTACATTACTTGTTTAAATTATCATCTGCTACATTGTTAGTTATAATAATCTGAAGCCATTGCTGCTCCATCTTTACACATTACTAGAAGTAATGGCTAATATAGCTTGTAACAACCTCCATCCATAGCTGAGCTCTTCATCTTCTCACTGCTTTGATAATATTTTCCTCTCCTCAGCAGCCCTGTATCCCATCCCTGATCATCCTGACACTAATTACTGGAAATAATGGCCCTCCTAATCCGCACCGCTGCCGGGTATTAGTGCGGAAACCAGAAAAAATTAATCTGACATTTTATGATGCACTGTTCCTGTGTCATTGGATGTACAGGCTGATTCTGGAGCATCTTTTGCTTGTCTACCACTGAGGCGGAGCAGAAGGAGGTTGTGGTGATGATGATGATGATGATGTGATTGAAGAGTGTGGTAAGGTTTAGCAACAACGGGCCAGATCCACGAAGCGCGGCGCTTCTCTCCGCCTGGCGTAGTGTATCTCATATACACTACGCCGCCGTAACTTACTTTTTTTTTTGTATCCTCAAAGATTTCCCGCCGTAAGTTACGGCGGCGTAGTGTAACTACATCAAATGTATGTGATGGGGGAGGGTTTTATGTTAATACGTCGTGAGCCGACGTAAATGACGTTTTTTTTAACGGCGCATGCGCCGTCTGTGGGGGTATCCCAGTGCGCATGCTCAAAATTAAACCGGAACAAGCAAATGCTTACGACGGTGAGGTCATTCGACGCAAAGCCCTATTCGCGAACGACTTACGCAAACAACGTAACATTTTCAAAATTCGACACGGGAACGACGGCCATACTTAACATAGGATACACCTCAGATAGCAGGGGTAACTATACGCCGGAAAAAGCCGAATACCGGCCGGACATACGTTCGTGGATCGCCGTATCTAGCTAATTTGCATATTCAACGCGGGATTTGAAGGAAACGCCACCTAGCGGCCAGAGTAAATATGCACCTACGATCCGACGGCGTACTAAGACGTACGCCTGTCGGATCGAGCCCAGATTCCGTTGTATCTTGTTTTGTGGATACAAAACAGAGATACGACGGGGGAACTTTGAAATTACACGGCGTATCCATAGATACGCCGGCGTAATTCGTTTGAGGATCTGGCCCAACATCTTTCCTTAGCTTGGAGCAGCCAGAGTTACTAGGAGATTCTGTCACTTATACATTAGTCTGATTAAATATTATCTAAGCCTATTTATTTATTGATCCGCAGGCCCCTGTGGGGAAATGAAGCGTAAGCTCCTCTGTGTCTAAAATACAGGGTGTGACTGAAGTGGCACATTAGAGTGTAAGCTTCTCCGGTGCAGAGACTGATGTAACTGGCTCATTGATCTCTGTACAGCACTGCAGAATATGTCAGCGCTATATAAAAATATTATATTGGTGTGTGACTGTGGTGGGGCATTAGAGTGTAAGCTCCTCTAGTGCAGAGAATGATGTGACTGGTTTAGTGTTCTATGTACAACACTGCAGAATATGTCAGAGCTATATAAATGTATAATACAAATATTGTGTGACTGTGGGGCATTAGAGTGTAAGCTCCTTTGATGCAGAGACTGATTGATGTAACTTGTTCAGTGTTCCCTGTATAGCACTGCAAAATATGACAGAGCTATGTAAACATACTATAATTGTGTGTGACTGTGGTGGGGGCAGGGCAGGATTTAGGGTGGTGGAGGCCCCTGGGCTTGAGTCACTTTCGGGCCCTACCTTCTATACATTACTTTAAATAGAACAAAATGATACATACACAAGCTATGTATAATGCTGCGTACAGACGGTCGTTTTTTGTGATGGAAAAAACAACGTTTTTTTCCATCACAAAAAACGACTGTGTGTACGCAGCATTAGAGCTACACAATTCTGGATAAACTGAGAATAAAAATAGAGATCACGATTCTGAAGTAAACCCCGGCCGATTTTTGCAGTTTTTCAATTATTAAGTTATAACAGCTCATCGCAATGCAATACATATATATATATATATCCCCCAAAAACTTTTTTAGGGTAATTTCGTTCTCTGTATTTCTGGGTATCTCAGGCGCCATTCAAACTGCTGTTATGTGATTCCAATTATGATGTCACTTCCGCCCTTACTGTGTCCCTGTCGGTAATCTCGCGCATGCGCCGTTGCGCCGCAACCATTCGTAGCTGTGTCTGCGGCTGCTGTTTTATTTCACTCCCCTTTTGTGACGTCTTCTTTAGTCACACAGGGGAGTATCAGGAAGAGTGGAAGGAGCTAAACACCACGAGACTTCTCCTCTGTGCCGGACAGAAGGGAAGTTCTCACAGACTGCATTCCAGCAAGATTTAAATGCCGGTTTAGAGGGGCTAATGTGCGCAAGCACGGTGACGTCATGCAAATGATCAGCTGCCTGTGTTATGGGCTATTTTTTAAGACAATGTTGTGTCCGAGGGTTCACATTACAACCACTTTAAATGACTGCCATATTATTGAAAAAAATTAAACGTAAGGGGCCCCCTATTGGGTGGGGCCCATGGGCTTGGGCACAGTCAAGCCCAATGGTAAGTCCGGCCCTGGGTAGGGGCATTAGAGTGTTAGCTTCTCTGGTTCAGCGACTGATGTGACTGTCTCAGTGTTCTCTGTACAGCACTATGGAATATGTCAGAGCTATGAAAGTGTACAATAATAGTGTGTGACTGTGGTGGGGCATTAGAGTGTAAGCTCCTCTAGTCCAGAGACTGATGTGACTGGCTCAGTGTTCTCTATACAACACTATAGAATGTCTATGCGCTAAATAAATGTATAGTAATACTGTATGACGGTGGTGGGACATTAGAGTGTAAGCTTCTCTGGTTCAGCGACTGATGTGACTGTCTCAGTGTTCTCTGTACAGCACTATATAAATGTATATGAAGTATACATAGATCCTGTTTTTACCTATGTTCTAATGGCCATGGCATCTTGTTTGAAAATCTGGTTGCCTGTCATACACATAAAGCACTATTTAAAAGGCTTAGCTCCAGGGTTTGTACCATTTGAAAAAACATTTATAAATATAAAAGAAAACAGATATATATTTTGTAAACTTTGGAGATGTTACAATATGTAACATAATAAACACTCACAGTGATACAGAGAGATTTATTATACAAACAATGACCCGCACTAATGTGAGTAAAAGACTGCAGGAACTCAAGGGAAACCACAAAAATATTATGGAAAGAAAGTGTGTGCTCAGCACAGGACACTATCAACTCTACAGAATCTCCCAAAGTGTATTGTTAATGGAGCTGCAGCACATCTATACATTTTAAAAGCATTCCATCCAGGGCAGGACTTAGGGTGGTGGGGGCCCCTGGGCTTGAGTCACTTTCGGGCTCTACCTTCTATACATTACTTTAAATAGAACAAAATGATACATACACAAGCTATGTATTCTCCTACTCAAAGGGGTATGCCTAGGGAAGCAAAAAAGCATAAAATGAATGTGTGTATGGGGATAAATAACCCAATATCACCACAAAGAGCCTGGCAAGGAAAAAGCTTCCTCTGTACCTGTCAGATGGAGAGGGATCCTATAATTCCGCCGTATGAGCTGTCATGTCTGTCCATCGGTAGTCGCCGCAGCGATAAATAGTGTCATTCGGATGCCCGCACATGCGCAGAAGAATGACCGGGTGTAATGACGTCATCGCGGCCGCGTCGCATAATGATGACGCATAGTCATCAATAGTAAACATAGCGTTGTCCCGAAGGACATGATGTATACTGCGCATGGGCACAAAAATGTATTCAAAGGGCAAATCCAGCAATTGGAGCCAAAGTAACATGCCACATCAGCAAAAGGACAGACACCGGGCATAATATTGCAAAGATAGCTTCACAAGGGTAATAATAAAAGAAAGACAGTTTGCCTACTTGGACGGAGGACAAAAATGATCAATGTCCCTAAAGCAGGTAAAAATGCTAGACCAATCAACACACTTTAAATGAAAAATTAAATGACTGGCATATTATTGAAAAAAATGAAACGTAAATGGGTGGGGGGCCCATGGGCTTGAGCCCAGTCAAGAACAATGGTAAGTCCAGGCCAGATTCCATCCCTGACTGGACATGTTTATACCATGTATGCAGTGTGATAAGACATGTTGTCATTTGTTGTGCTGTATTTGATGGAACCATCCGTGGGGGGGGGGGGGGGGGGGGGGGTGCATGCAGGAATTCTCTGTGTGCTACAATTTTATGTAAAATAAAATTCTGAAAATAATTGGAAACAAGCCCTAAGATGGTGACATTAGCTTCACCAGTGATACGGGAATTGAGATTACTAGATTTCACGTCTACAAGTCGTCCAGAACACGGCAGCCAGACTGGTAACAGGTAAAAAAACGTGGGAATCAAACGACCTCCCTGAAATATTTGGGGATACACATTACCCCAAGCTTCACCACTCTGTATCAGGAAAATTTCCCTCCCCTGTTTCGTTCGGTAAGATCCCTACTAACACAATGGAAGAAACACCATATTTCCCTGCTCGGCCGTATCGCCTCAGTCAAAATGACAATACTCCCAAAGCTCCTCTACCTTTTCCAAACGTTGCCCATCCCCGTCCCCTACAAACATCTGAGGAAACTCCAGTCTGACCTAATTAAATTCACCTGGAACCACAAGAGACATAGGATACCCCAGACAGTATTAATGGCGGCGCGCTCAGACGGGGGCCTGGCGTTTCCCAATCTTGTCAAATACTACCAAGCCACTCAACTCAGGGCGATAGCTTCTTGGTTTACGCAACGTTCCTATAATAAGTGGACAGAGATCGAAAAATTATGGCTAGCCCCGACCCATCCTAATAACTTACTTTGGTGCGCGGACGCGGAGGTCCCCCCTGAATGTCTGCTGGGATCTATGACACAGCTCAGGCGTCTTTGGCGTCGGCTGTCGAGGCCACTTGGCTTGTCTTCGGAGCATTCGCTCATGACTTCATTTATGTGTAACCCCAAGGTGCCAGACAGCCTCACACACCATATGTCCCACCCGTGGACATCTCGGAACCTGTTTCACTTTGGGACCCTAGTAGATCCCATTTCACGCAAATTACTGCCCTTCTCTAGCCTCCAGACCAAATTTAACCTCCCTAGGCAGGTTTTCTACAGCTATCTGCAAATTCGCCATTACGCCCTATCCATAGCACCTGACCTGCAATTCTCCCCCCCAGTGCCCTTTGAGACTTTGATCCTGGCCGGATCGACCCAGAAAGGCCTTATCTCCTACATATACAAGATACTAAACACATACCGATCGGAAACCCAGGGTAAACACTCCTATATGACCCGATGGGAAAAAGCCCTTAATGAAGTAATTCCAATAGAGCAATGGCGGATAATATGGTCCCAGGCGGCGAAGAGTTCACTTTGTACACTGTACAAAGAGAACACATACAAAGTACTTCTCTTCTGGTATATGACCCCCGACGTACTACATGCCATATACCCCTCTAGCTCAGATCGCTGTTGGCGATGTCAAACGGATAGGGGCTCCCTCTTTCATATTTATTGGAGCTGCCCGGGGATCTCCCCCTACTGGACTGCAGTCCAACAACTTCTGGGCCGCCTCCTAGATACGCAGGTCCCCCTATGCCCCAAATTCTTTTTGTTGGGCCTGTCACCCCTGAGGATATCCAAGCCATATAAAAAGCTGACGCGTCATGTTCTCACAGCTGCACGCTGCCTCATAGCCCTTAACTGGAAAAATCGTTCTCCCCCCACCCCTGAGGCTTTATACGCTAGAGTTAAAGACGTGGAGCTGATGGAGAGAATGACCGCCAGGATACAGAAGGAAACAAAAGAGGAAAAACGGAGGGCGCACCGACCTAGTGTGATACTGTTTGGTGGATTTTATTAAATCAATAAAAACAAATCATAATACTCACAAAAGGAGTGTTAAAAACAGGCCTTGAATCACAATGCAGCAAAGAACCAACACCATCGGCATAGCACGATATTGTTTCGATCCGTGACCGTGGCTTAGCCCTAGCCACGGTCACGGATCGAAACAATATCGTGCTATGCCGATGGTGTTGGTTCTTTGCTGCATTGTGATTCAAGGCCTGTTTTTAACACTCCTTTTGTGAGTATTATGATTTGTTTTTATTGATTTAATAAAATCCACCAAACAGTATCACACTAGGTCGGTGCGCCCTTCGTTTTTCCTCTTTTGTTTCCTTTAGTTTTGTGAATTCCAGCGATTCAGAGGAGGGCTGCAAGACTTTGGAAGATACCTTTTAATTGAGTTGCTATTGAGTATCACCTTTTTCTTGAAAAATCTTTCCAAAGAATACCGGAGCGCAGGAGATTTGTTTTCGCCAGGATACAGGACAGGCTGGAAGCCCATGACGTTGTCTGGGAGCCGTGGCGCCTCCGGGAGGACCCATTATAAACCAGGTGAACGAGCTGATCCGATGACACCTTTCCCTCCCCCCCCTTTTTTTCTTTTTCCTTTTTCCCTTCTATCCCCCCCCCCCTTTCCTTTTTCTCTTTCCTTTTTTTTTTCTCTTTCCCTCACCCCTTCCCTTTCTTTTTCTTCCTTTATTCCTTTCCTCTGTGAGCACCCTAGCGGCTCATTCCAGGTTTAATGTTTTGCAAAGTCCTAATGCAAGCTTCAGTCAGTTAACAAACTTGACTTTGGATATGTGCTTACTATTGCTTATTAGTGTACTGACAAACCATACTCTTTTTATTACCGGAAGGTCTGTGACGTATGCTGGTTTTTGTCCCTTTTGTACATCTTCCTTTTATGCTATATCCCATGCTTTTGTATGCTGTGAGCAACTATTTTCAATAAAAAAGTTATTTGAGAAAAAAAAAAAAACGTGGGAATCTATCTCTCCGGTCTTGAGGTCTCTCCACTGGCTGCCCATACAGGACCGGGTGACTTTCAAGACTCTCTGCCTCACCCACAAATGTACACAGGGAAACGCTCCTCAATACTTAAGCGAGAAAATAAAACCTTACGTCACCAATCGCGTGCTCCGATCAACCAACCAAAACCTTCTCCAAATCCCTAAATCCTGCTACAAATCTAAGGGAGAACGTAGATTTTCAGTTTTAAGGACCCCGGCTTTGGAATGCTCTACCCACGACCATCCGCTTGGAAGAAAACCATTGGCCTTTTAGGAAAAAACAAAAGACCCACCTCTTCTAATGGATCAGGACAACACTGGATGCAAAGCGCCTTGAGGCGATTAAGTTCGCATTTGTTGCGCTATACAAGTTACTCATTCACTCACTCACACTCAGCTCTGAAGTCGGTTGTATTTAACTATAGGAGAAAATATTTAAGGCTCCATTCACAGCTAAGTGTAGCAATTTACTGGAATTTTTCGGGCGTTTTTTCAAGCGCTTTTTCAGCTTTTTTTAAAATCATTTATGCAGCTTTTTTAATCATTTTTGCAAATTTTACATGCGTTTTACAGCTTCAGAGAGGGAGAGCAAATTAGGGGTAGACATCAGTGGCAGCTGATGTTTTTTTTTGGGGGGGGGGCGCAAAAAACAACCCACCCGGCTGCTGGTTGGGCGGCACTAGCACAACTGCCACCTACCCAATCCCCCCGCGCGCGCGCGCCGTGGCACAGCACTAACACCTAAAACACCCCCCACCCGCTGTCCTTACCCTGGATGCGGGGGGTGAGAACAGCGGTGGGAGTTGATACAGCCATCTTCCAGCGTGGCGGGCTCGGGGGAAAGCTGCTCCGGTGTCCTCTTCTGGAGCAGCTTCTGCGGTGCATCCCCTCTCTACTCCTCCCGGCGCTAGTCGTCCAATAAGATTGCCTGATGTTTTGGCCAATTGGGAAATGGGTTTCATGCCTGCTTCCCAATTGCCTGGGAGGAGGATCAGTGTTGCAACAGCGAATATTCATTTGCTGTGGCAACACACCTGGGTGGGCTCTGGGCGCATCCTCTGAAACCCGAGCTCACCTTATTTTGAAGCCTCTGGCTGTAATCAGGTGCTCCAAAAAAAAAACTGGCGGCTGTAACTCATGTATTCGGTGCCCTGAAAGGGAGTGGCCGTGGATAGATTCATGCTATGTATGAATATATCCATTGCATATAGGCGGTGGCGAGAGGGGGCGGTGCCCAGGTGCCCCTGATGGACAGGCCACCGCTTGTAGACATGTACAATTTGAATCAGTTGAAAAATTATCGACCGATTCAATTTCTGTGTGAAGAATAGCTGGTGGAAGAACAGCTGAGTCAACAGGCTTCCCCACTGACAGCTGAATGTAAAAAAGAATTCCCGCAATAAAAAATAAGCAGAAAAAACTGTGTGGGCTCCTCTCCTGTGGGTCTGGTATGGAATGGACCCCATGCCAAAATTAAAAGAAAAATGGCGTGGGGTCCCAGACAAAAAAATTGGTTGGTGTGTTTGTTTTGGATGGGGTAGGGAGAAGTTAAGGCCATACACAGTTCAAAATACAATTGAATTTTGTCAAAGGAACCCATCAAAAAATGTTTCCCCGAACAGTGCCCTCATCCAATCAGATGCAAGCACTGTGCAGATATTTAGCAGCTGCTGGAGCAGTGGCTGCTGAATATAAAAGAGCCAGCAGTGGGGTTTCCTCTATCCATTCCACTCTGTTTAGCTTGAAAGGAGAAATTAACTGATTTATATTTTCCAGCCTTGGGTGCTGAACCAGGTAAATCTAAACATGTATGACCAGCTTTAAGCTAGCCATACAACAGGGCTGCTCAGCCCGTGATCTGGGGGCCCTCGGAGCCCTTTGATGTGGCCCTCAACCTCAAACCAGGGAAGAGCACTTCCATTTTATCCTGCACCACAACTTCTGAGAGCAGGAGTGTTGGTGCGCTTTCAGAAAGTGCACCACGCCCGCAAGATCTAATATAAGTCTATGGCAAAGCCCAGCTACCTCGCAAGAAAGCTGCAGGTGCACTTCACTGTGCCCGCGGTGCAGGTAAAAATGCAGCACATCAGTGTAAAAGCAGCCTTACGGTAGGGTGACCAGACATCCCCAGTTTCAGGGGACAGTCCCCTGATTGAGGACACTGTCCCTGGACCAAGTCTGTCCCTGGTTTTGTCCCACGATTGGATTTAATAGGGGGCAGGGGCAATTTCAAAGACAATCATTGCAGAATTAAAATAAAAAAATTATCTGTGCCCATTTCTGATGATCATGTGCTGGTCGGAGCGGAGGGAATATTTCTTCAGTTTCGGGCGCATGCCAATTCAGCTTCGCTCGCATGTTCTTCTGCCTTGGCTCAAATCCTGGCCAGCCACCTGCCTATCTCCTTGCCTTCCCTGGCGGAGTGATCTTCCTCCGCTCCCCATCCAGTAGTAGCCGGGGCCCGAAGAGTAATGCCCCGTACACACCATCACTTTATGTGATGGAAAAAAACAACATTTTCTGTGAAGTAAAAAATGACGTTTTTGAAACTTCAATTTTCAAAGACGAAGTTGCCTACACACCATCGTTTTTCTCACAATGTTCTAGCAAAGCGAGGTTACGTTCACCACTTTTTCCATTGAAGCTCGCTTCATAAGTAGCTTCTGGGCATGCGCGGGTGAAAAAACGTCGTTTTAAACTACGTTTTTTGCTACACACGGTCAATTTCTGTGAAGTAAAAAATGACGTTTTGAAAAACGACACATAAAATTGAAGCATGCTTCAATTTTTTTTGGTCGTTTTTTACAAGACATAAAATGACGTTTTCCCCCACACACGGTCAATTAAAGTGACGTTTTTAAAAACTTCGTTTTTTTTCATCACATAAAGTGATGGTGTGTACGCGCCATCAGACTTGAGAGGCTGTCAGGCGGGCGGCGACGGGCAGAGAGTTGCTGATTTTTGCCATTACTAGTAAAGAAAAAATATGTCCCTGGATTTCATTTTAAAAATCTGGTCACCTTACCTTACAGGGGGTCTGGACAGTAAGGTCTTGCTTACATCTGCAGTTCGGATGGTGGTAAAACCCTATACAGTTAAGATGTGTTTTTACCACACTCCCCCCCCAACCACTGGTCTAGCATCAGAGGTCACAACGGTGACTGACCCTCCTCATTCTCCATGGGGCCCATGCGGCCTCCCTTTTACATTCTGCTATACACTTGGACAGGAGGGGTGGCATATACAGGAGCCAATTCTCGAAATTTTCCTCCTGCAACCACTGAAATACGGCTTTTCCTCCTCTCCCTCCCGCCAGCGTTCAGCAGAGGAAAATGTTCATTATGCTACTTAAAATAAACAAAATCTAAATTCTGAACTATTTTGCTTCGTTGTGTCCCACAACAGGTTATCAAATGACTTGAGTGGCCCTCGCTATTCAAAAGGTTGAGCACCCTGCCATACAGGGAATTTTTGCGGAATCGCCCAAAATTTGATTAGTAAGTGGCCCTGCCGGCACCACTTGGCACAACAAGCTTTAATCCGAAGATTGAATAGGCTGGGTAGAATATTGTCCACTGAACGTTGATTGCAGTCACCCAGCTGAAGGGTGTCACGGGCACCGCTTTTCAGAATACAATAGTCGGGTGGGGGGAAATTTGTCCATCTGCACTGGTTAGCATGCCCGTAGGTTGAAGAAAAGAGTGTATGGCCAGTTTTAGAAACCTTGTCTGTGTCTTCTGTAAGAACATTTGCCCTAACTTTTTCCCCTGTGGTACACAGATCAGATATCACTGGGATTAAAAGATTTAGACAGCAACAAAAACTTAACACAAGCTGTAACCTTTCCGCGCTCTGCTGAAAGACATGGTTCAGCTGTGATGAGCTGCTGCTGGTATCGGAGGGGTTATGCCCATCTGGGGGGATGACGTGTGCAGGGCTCATCGCAGTTTCAACATTTCAGTCATTTACATCTGTTACTAATTCATTTTTTTATAAAACTATATATGTAAAACAGGTGGGCACCAGCGAAATAGCGACTTGGAATTCTTGGGTGTAAAATACAATAAAACCTTGGTTTGCGAGCATAATTTGTTCCAGAAACATGCTTGTAATCCAAAGCACTTGTATATCAAAGCATTTTTTTTAGAAAGAGGTGAGAAGAGAGGAACCTCTGAGTGTAGCGATGTGTTGCTAAATACCTTCATTAACCACTTGCTGCCGGCCGTACGACTTTGTGGATCCCAATTGCCGGGAGGCCGTCTATATACACTGGGGGGCGCGCACGTGCCCGCCGCATCACTGAGATGCCGATGCGCGTGCCTGGCGGCCGCAATGTCCGCCAGGCACCCACGATCGGCGGTTACACAGACAAGGACGTGGATCTGTGTGTGTAAACAGACAGATCCACGTCCTGTCAGGGAGAGAGGAGACCGATCTGTGTCCCTTGTACATAGGGACACAGATCGGTCACCTCCCCCAGTCAGTCCCCTTCCCCCACAGTTAGAAACACTATGCAGGATACACATTTAACCCCTTCCTCGCTCCCTAGTGTTAATCCCTTCCCTGCCAGTCACATTTATACAGTAATTAGTGCATATTTATAGCACTGATCGCAGTATAAATGTGAATGGTGCCAAAAATTTGTCAAAATTGTCCGATGTGTCCGCCATAATGTCGCAGTCCCAATAAAAATCGCAGATCGCCGCCATTACTAGTAAAAAAAAAAATTCTGTCCCCTTTTTTGTAGGCGCTATAACTTTTGCGCAAACCAGTCGCTTATTGCGTTTTTTTTTTTTTTTAACAAAAATATGTAGAAGAATACGTATCGGCCTAGACTGAGAATTATTATTATTTTTTTTTTTAATTGGGTTATTTATTAACAAGTAAAAAATATTTATTTTTTTTTCAAAATTGTCGCTCTTTTTTTGTTTATAGCGCAAAAAATAAAAATCGCAGAGGTGATCAAATACCACCAAAAGAAAGCTCTATTTGTGGGGAAAAAAGGACGTCAATTTTGTTTGGGAGCCACGTCGCACGACTGCGCAATTGTCAGTTAAAGGGACACAGTGCGGGAAGCTGAAATTTCACCTGGGCAGGAGGGGGGTATATGTGCCCAGTAAGCAAGTGGTTAAATGTAACCATATTGCTACACTTAGAGGCTCCTCTCTTCTTTTTTATACTCAGTTGTGACATGACACTACTCTTATATCAAGACATCACTTGTATATCAAGGCAAAATTTATTAAAACATTTTGCTTGTCTTGCAAAACGCTCTCAAACCAAGTTACTCTCAAACCAAGGTTTTACTGTTTACATTTTAGGTGTCCGTGCAAAAAATTTGGGTGTTCTGGATAGTTTACATGTGAAGATGGCAAATTATGTTGGCAGCCCTGCTGCATTTATTGTGAAATGTCTTCTTAACTCAACTATGTAGTGCAAGGGCCTGCCTGATTGCTTACAAATGCAAAATGTTTAGATTTGGCCTCATATTATATGTTTTTTGGTAAATCTAAAGGAAAATGTTACAAGAAAATTGAATAATGTATGGCCAGCCTTATGCTGGCCATACACTATATGAAAAATCGTCCGATTATCGATTTTGTGCCCATTAAAAGTAGAAATGTTGTGTCCATGATAAAGTGCAATGACAAAAGGTGAGAGGGATGCTGGGTGTGAATATGGATGAAATTGGTAGATGGTATGAATAAACATAAGAGCAAAATTAAAATTAACCACTTCCCATCTGGCCATCGGCAATTTACGGCCACAAGGTGGCTCTACAATGCCAGGAGGCCATCAATATATGGCCTCTGGTCTCCTGCCGCTTCACTCAGGTGCCGATGTGCGTGCCTGGCGGCCGCTATGTCCGCCAGGTACCCGCGTTTGGCAGTCACAGATGATCTGTGATTGGCGGCTCACACGCACGTGAGTGACGTCACGCGTTTTCAGCCAGTCACACAGCCCTGTAAGGAAGACGGGCGAATATGGATGTGGCCTGCAGCGGAGACGGCGCAGGCTTTGTTTGCAGGCAAGTGTCCCATAATGTGCTAGTATTTATGCCTTTACTTTGCAGAGAGAAAAGAAAGGAATGAAAAACCCATCAGGGTATACTTTATCTTTAGGACTGGTAAGTTGCAATATATTAAATTTTTGGTTTTGGGTTTAAAACTGCTTTACTTATCGCATGTGATTCACACAGGAAATTGAGTCCATCTCTACATGAAAAATGTGCAGGCACCTTATTTAAATTGGATTGCATGGGTGTTCAAACTCATGCGATGCGATTCAGGCCTCCTGTGACCTGTTTTTGGGTTGTTGTTAACTTTTAATTGACAGCAGCAGCAGGTCGCATTAACGATTGCTGTGCGGAGCGATGAGATGTGATGCAATTTCTGTGCCGTTTCCTGCATCAGTGTGAACCAGGGCAAAATTTATGGCACCGCCACGCTCCAGGTAGAAGTTTTTTTGTTTTTTTTACCTGTCTAGAATTCATGTATAACAGTAATACATCTTTGTAGCTCTCTCAGTTGTGGACAGACAATGTTGCTTTATGGAGAATTGTCCCCGGGGGTACACGAGCTGTTCTCTGTTTACCATTTCCCATGACCCTGCCAGTAAGTTCAGGGCCATTTGGAGGATGTTTTTTTTTCTCCTCCCGTCTTTGCTACCTGTCTGCAGAGAACTCTGTTATTATGGTATGTCACCCAGTCAAGGTTGCCCTTTACAATCAGTGTACAAACATGGAGGTGTGTGCAGCTGTTAGGGGGCACGCCGCGCACACAACACACCTCCTGCCACACCCCTCTGAATCAATAGAGGAATCCGCCACTATCACCCTGATAAGCACCTGCTGCTGGAATCTGAGAAAATCAATACACAACATGTTTGTGTGCCCTCATTGAATTGCATAATTTTTCCTTTACACATCATGGAAATATTTTCACTGCCAGCTTTCCATCAGCATCCAGGTTATGTGATAGAACAGATCAAAACACCGACTGATATGACCACAGGGGAAAAAAAGCACTTGTTTGGGTCGGGTTGGTAGGGTTGGTGTCACCTGGTGCAGGAAAACATGGTGTCACCCCCCCCCTGCTAGCCTGCAACTGTGGAGTCACAGCAGTAGGGTAGCGCATTATCTCAGAGTTGAGGTGTGCACTAAATACACTAAATACAGAGTGCGTTGTTGAAGAGTGTGCACAGTTGAGGGGTGCGCTGTGTACAGAGTGCCAGGTTGAGGAGTGTACTGTGTAGAGAGTGCTGGTCTGAGGGGTACGCTGTGTACAAAGTGCTGGGTTGGGGGTGCCCTGTAAACAGAGTGCAGGTTTGAGGGGTGCACTGTGTACAGAGCACAGGGTTAAGGGGTGCACTGTGTACAGAGTGCCGGTTTGGGGGTGCCCTGTATACAGAGCACAGGGTTAAGGTGTGCACTGTGTACAGAGTGCAGGATTGAGGGGTGCACTGTGTACAGAGTGCAGGGTTGAGGGGCACACTGTACAGAGTGCAGGGTTGAGGGGTGCACTGTGTACAGAGCACAGGGTTAAGGAGTGCACTGTGTACATAGTGTCGGCTTGGGGGTGCCCTGTATACAGAGCACATGGTTGAGGGGTGCACTGTGTACAAAGTGCAGGGTTGAGGGGTGCACTGTGTACAGAGTGCAGGGTTGAGGGTGCACCCGCTGCCTACCCGTGACAAGGTAAGTCCCGGGCAGATGGCGGGGGGCACAGTGGAAGCACTTGGGGCACAGTGGCAACATTTGGGGCACAGTGGTAGCACTTGGAGCACAGTGGCAACATTTGGAGCACAGTGGCAGCACTTGGGGAACAGTGGCAACATTTGGGGCACAGTGGCAGCATTTGGGGCACAGTGGCAGCATTTGAGGCACAGCGGCAACATTTGATGGGCACATTGGGAGCATTTGGGGCACAGTGGCCGCATTTGATGAGCAAAGTGGCTGCGTTTGATGGGCAAAGTGGCTGCGTTTGATGGCACAGTGGCAGCATTTGATGGCACAGTGGCTGCGTTTGGTGCAGTGGCTGCGTTTGATGGGCACAGTGAGGCTGCAATTGATGGTTTTTTTCAGGATTTTGTTTGTGCCCTCCCAAAAATGTTGAGCTCCAGCTGCCACTGTTGTACATGTATATAATCTATCAGGTGCTAAAGTAGTGTGAACACAAGTTAACACTACAAATTCTGGATGGACCATCTGCACACTGCTATACACCCTTTACAGAAAACTATGCAATGAAAAACAGGGATTTTTAGTTCACACATAGTATAGCAGTGTGCAAGAAGGTTCATCCAGAATTCGTAGTGTTAACATGTGGTCACACCTCTTTAGCACCTGATA
This sequence comes from Rana temporaria, assembly GCF_905171775.1. Classification (NCBI taxonomy): domain Eukaryota; kingdom Metazoa; phylum Chordata; class Amphibia; order Anura; family Ranidae; genus Rana; species Rana temporaria. Next base: position 366,164,520 of record NC_053491.1, on the reverse strand, counting down.
GATTATATACATGTACAAGCTATTGAAACAGAAATCAGATTACGTTTAAATGTTTTAGTGGAGTTCTTAAACAAATGCCTTGGTAACAACTACACAAGCTGTCCTCAAACAATGGAACTTAGGGCCAAATTCACAGACACTTACGTTACTCTGCGGCGGCGTAACGTATCCCATTTACGTTACACCGCCGCAGGTTTACAGCGTAAGTGCCTGATTCACAAAGCTCTTACCTGTAAACTTGCGGCGGTGTAACGTAAATGCGCTCGGCGCAAGCCCGCCTAATTCAAATGGGGCGGGCACCATTTAAATTAGGCGCGTTCCCGCGCCGAACGTTCTGCGCATGCTCCGTTAGGAAATTTCCCGACGTGCATTGCGCGAAATTACGGCGCCCCGACGTTTTTTTTTAAATGCGACGTGCGTTACGGCGTTTCGTATTCCCGGACGTCTTACGCAAAAAAGAAAATCGAAATTTGACGCGGGAACAACGGCCATACTTTAACATGGCTGATCTAAAGATAAGCCATGTTAAAGCAGGTGTAACTTTGCGACGGGTAAAAATGACTAGCGACGACGTACGGGATTGCGACGAACGCGCGGATCTTCGTGGATCGCCGTAACTAGTCATTTGCATATTCTACGCCGACCGCTATGGAATCGCCACCTAGCGGCCGGCCTAGAATTGCATCCTAAGATCCGACGGTGTAAGTCAATTACACCTGTCGGATCTTATGGCTATCTATGCGTAACTGATTCTATGAATCAGTCGCATAGTTAGGACGGGCGGATCACAGAGATACGACGGCGTATCAGGAGATACGCCATCGTATCTCTTCTGTGAATCTGGCCCTTAGAGACCATTGCTGTATGTTGGTGTATGTAACTGAAATCAACAAGTCAAGTTAATCAATGGTTAACAATAGCTTGATCTTCTGATATATATGTCCTATGGAATGTAAGATATAACAGCGCCATCTAGAGTTTGAATTGGAGAATGCAGCTCCCATTGAAACACAGTATTGCAAATGAAGCCACACCCATGTTGGAATAGTCAAACTTTTTAAATAAAAAAAGCCAACAACGGAGACTGAAAGGGGGACTCCATAATGATTTCTCAACGAGAAAGGTCTGTATCAGCCGAAGAAGTTATACCTAAAGACATTTTTACCTAATCCCCAGCAACTGCTTATAGATTAAGTCTGGGATCCTCGTTGCCTACGCCTTTCTCTTATAAGAAACTTATAAGAGAATTTCTACTGTTTAGAGACCATAGTTTCTGCTTATTTGCTAGGAAGTAGGTAGCATTTTGTTTCTTGTATATATATCTACCAGTCTAGTAATTGTTTTTCCTATAATTGTAGCAGTTTGTATGTACAGCATTTGCATGTAGTAAAAGCACATTAATACACTGCAGAGGTCTAAGCTTCCTTGTTTTATTGCAACATTACCTTACTAGATACCAAAGCAAAACAAGGTGGGGTGCAGAGTGTTGCGGTGGCAATAATATGCACAAGTCAGGTGCAATACAAAACTTGTATTGAAGTAATGCAGCAACAGGACACAACAAACCCAGTGGAAAGACTGCCCAGCCAGGGGCACTTAAGGCTTCCAGCAATGGGGACAGAGCAGGTTCCAGTTGGACTAACAGCGTCTGTACAAAGGGGCAGATAGCAGCCTGGCCATTCCATGCCCAATCAGTTTGATGTCCAGAAGAGAAGTGACCCTATGCTTTCCCTCCTCGATGGGAACCTTTTCCTGCCGCTAGAACTGTTCTTAACAGACGGGGTACCAGTCCTTGCTCAAGTCACATGGGGCCACAGCATCCAATAGGATAGTTTCCCCAGTGACCCAGGAAAACATAGAGGGATCCTGCTCCTCCTGACTTCCTCTCCAACAACCGTCCCACTGCAGAAGAGCACCACCGCAGTGGAGAAAATAGACTGCACCTGACTACCACTGTAAGGGAGACATTCAGTCCACTGACCACCACTGTAAGGGGGACATTTGTCCCACTGACTACCACTGTTAGAAGGTGATTGTTTCCACTGACCACCATTGTAAGGGAAACATTCTTCCAATTGACCACCACTGTAAGGGGGACATTCTTCCCACTGGCCACCACTGTAAGAAGGAGATTCTTTCCACTGACCACCATTGTAAGGGAAACAATCTTCCAAGTGACCACCACTACAAGGGGGATATTCTTCTCACTGGCCACAACTGTAAGGAGTACATTCTTCTCACTGGCCACCACTATAATGGAGAAATTTTTTCTATCGGCCACCACTAAAATGGGGACATTCTTCTCACTGGCCACTAGAGCTCCACGATTCTGGCAAAAATGAGAATCACTCATTTCCTGACAGACAGAAACTAGAGCAGAGCAAAGCATTGTGGGATATATAGTGCATGTAACGGCTACCCACTGGTGTGAGGGTCTCAGCCGTTGGAGACGTCCTTTTCCCTGGCAAGCTGCGATATGCAAGTACAGCCGGTATATCCCATCGAACGCCCTTCCATGAAACGAGACGTGCTACGTTTGCAGAGTCAAGCAGACTGACTTTATTTGCCACATTTTTCCTCCTTATATCTGGTTACAACTGTACAGAAACAAATGACACTCCCCCCCCCCCCCCAGGGGGGACTTCAATACACACACTTTGAAACAATGACACTCCCTTGAGCCAATCAGCCGCTAGCCGTTTTGGCTCCTTAACTTGATCAGACAATAGAATTCAATTAACCTTTAAAACAATTATCACTCACACATAATCCCCCTCAGCAGACACCTCACAGGAGGCTGTTTGCCTCCACAAAAGAGAGAGTTCATTAGCTATGCGAAGGGAACATTAGCATTCATCAATGAAAGAGACCCTTGTCCAATTAACCCTTTGAGCTCAGAATACAATGTGGTACATCCAATTTTGACAGGCCATACAGATCCTTGTAGTCCTCATGAAGATTATAACTGTCCCGGCAGCATAGTCCATGATCCGTTACAGTGCAGAATGCTGAGGTCTCAATTCTAGCAGGACTGGCCTGAACTACAACCACCAAAGTGCTGAGGAAGAAAGAGCAGACTGCTGGGAATAGATTAAAAAAAGTCTGGTTTAGGCCTAGATCGCTTTCTTGGGACATCGGCCTGGATCTGCCAGCAGGAGCTCTGTGCCAGTGTGAGCTGCGGTCAAGTCACGGCCTGCATAGAAGGGAGCCATACAGCTGCATCCAGAGGGACATCTGTGGACAGCATCGCTTCCTAGCTGTAGCAGTCAGGAGGTTAATCCAGATCTTTCAGCATTACCTGCACTGCAGATCCAGGTAAGCCCTGGCACGGTGTAATCGGGGAATCGGATGCCATTCCCTGAGCCAGGACCCAGAGGGAGAGCTTGAAATCATCATCATCTGCATCATTGCCAGCAACTTCTGTGGTGATCGGTGAGCCCATTTGAACCCATAGGTTCCCACAGGAAGCAAGTTCTTTATTACCCACAGACACTATATGCAGAGATCTGTTCTTCGCTCACATCTCTTTCTTCTGTGACCCTATTGGATACAATATTATTGAAGCAATAAATATGGTGACTAGATGCTTGTAAGGTAAACAGGAAAAGTTTGCAATTAGAAGGAGTTGATTACACAACAGCTAAATTTGCTCTTTTTTACCACCAAAGAATTATTTCCTTCATCATACTTGAGTGCTAGCTGAAGATTTTGCCAGATCCCATTGAGCTTCTGTAAATTTTGAAGATGAATTCTCCACAGTGCCTATAGAGGTGAATAAGCACGTGTTTCGAAATTATTGCACTACTTGTTTAAAATATTAAAATACTTTAAAGAAGAGCTACAGGAATGTATGCTCTTATAAGGTGTTTTGCCCAAGGAGGTATAAGTTACCTGGTGGACTTATTTGTCTTTGATTTAAAATGTACACTTTTACAGAATGCTGGGAGTATAGCTATGGTATCACTATACACCCAGGGCCAGATTCACGTAGAACTCCGGCGGCGTAACGTATCCCATTTACGTTACACCGCCGCAAGTTTTCAGCGCAAGTGCTTGATTCACAAAGCACTTGCCTGTAAACTTGCGGCGGTGTAGCGTAAATCCGTCCGGCGCAAGCCCGCCTAATTCAAATGGGGCGTGTATCATTTAAATTAGGCGCGTTCCCGCGCCGAACTTACTGCGCATGCTCCGTTTTGTAATTTGGCGCCGTGCTTTGCGCGAAATGACGTCGCACAGACGTTATTTTTTGAACGGCGACGTGCGTTACGTCCTTTCCTATTCCCGTACGACTTACGAAAAAAAAAAATTCAAAATTCGACGCGGGAACGACGGCCATACTTTAACATGGCTAGTCTAAATATAAGCCATTGAAATAGCATGCGTAACTTTACGACGGGAAAAGCCGACGTAAGAGAATGCGACGAGCGCGCGTAGCTTCGTGGATCGCCGTAAACAGCTAATTAAACAGCTAATTAGCATACCCGACGCGAAAAACGACGCAAACTCCACCCAGCGGGCGCTGAAGTATTGCTTCCTAAGATCCGAAGGCGTACGAAGCCGTACGCCTGTCGGATCTTAGCCAAATGCCGTCGTATCTTTGTTTGAGAATTCAAAATAATGATACGACACGGCAAATTTGAAAGTACGCCAACGTATCAGTAGATACGCCGGCGTACTCTCACTGTGAATCTGGCCCCCAATGCTTTAACAGCAGATGCTGCTCTGTTGCACCTTAGACGCTCTGCTCGCCCCTCTCCTTTGTTGTCCATTCCCAGAATACTAATGTATTTTGTGCATGGGTTCACATAATTTAAAGTGCCCTGTGATTGGACAAGAAGAGAAGCGTGGTGGGCAAAACAGCTGCAATCAACTTTGTGGCTTCTGTGGAGGAGATGTGAAGGTCCAGTGCAGGAGTGGCAGAAGTATAGCGATAGCCTTACTCCTAATGCTCTGTAAAGGTATAAATTGTAAATCAAAGAGGTAAGTCCGTGAGGCGGCATTTACCTTGTTGGACTAAACTCCTTTTTTTTAAAAGTGCAGGACTAGAGAATCAGGAGTAGAGAATCAACCAGTAGAGAATCAATGATCTTTGGTCAGAGGTTTACAAGTAGTTGTGCTCTCCTGCTAGAACCCCAAATCAAATCTGAGTTGCATATGTGCATATACAGTATGTACTACTATGGTCTCATGCTTCTTACACTGCCTATCATTTCCACATTTTTCTAAATTATGCTCCTTGCTTCTTGTATTATTAAAATAAATCACAACTCACTGCTCTATTAGCAAGTTTTAATGATCCTATATCGCCCCAGACTGCTTGTCAGTGTGGATGGCATTGTGATGCGATGGTGGTGGAGCAGCGCACCCTAGAGGCCACATTGTGACGTTCTCAAATACTGTATAGTGAGATCATAAACTCTGAAAATGGTCTGGGAGGAAAATTAATAACAAAATAATTGACATTGGAGCATATGTTTAAGCCTATAAAGCCTGAATGTAGAAGTAATCTTAATTTTTCACCTTAGCTTAGTTTTGCACCTTAGGCATGTGTTAGTATAACTGCATATATCATCGCAACTACTTTTTTTTTGTTTGTTTTTTACTGTGAGCACATTTCCTACCTAATAAAGAGCATGAAATTCATTATTGGGAGATCTGCTTCATAAAATGTTATCAAAATATGTGGCACTGTGACAGTAGTAATGACACTTGTTATTATTTACATTGGTAAGATATAAGAAAGAAAAAATAGATAGTGACAACAACGGAAAATTGAATATAAAATACTTACCGCAATTTTCCTTTCCTGACAAGCTCCATGTCAGCCTACTACTGGGTACACTCCGCCCATACCCCAACTGCAGGACCTAACTCACAAATGTTCCTCCTGCCTTCAGGCCGGCATTCCAAAACTTGATTTCCACATCTGGGTGGGAGTCTCTGCTGACAGACGGAGCTTGTCAGGAAAGGAAAATTGTGGTAAGTATTTGATTTTCAATTTTCCATTTTCCTGAGAGCTCCATATCAGCCTACTACTGGGAACTAACTAGCTACCCAGGGTGGGATAATGCAGAAACAAAATAGGGTCAATTATGGCCTCAGGCTAACAAGATAACTGTTTTGCCAAAATTAACAGTTGTCAATAATGACGTATCTATGAGATACTGACAAATAAAGGTTTGTATGCATGTTTACGTTGCTGCCTTGCATATTGACTTCATTACGTCTCTACAGGCAGCTGTCTAGGAGGTTGCGACACTTCTTGTGGAGAGCAACATTATTTTTTCCAAAAGGGCCAACCCCTTATCCTTATATGAGAGGGAGATCCCTTTCACAATCCAAGAAGCAATCGCTCTGCTCGAAGCTCTGGCACCTTTGTGTGAACCTCTGGGTGCCACAAACAGGCAATCCAATGTCCTGAAAGTTGGGGTAGCATGGATATACATCTTTAGTGTAACCCTGACATCCATAGGACTTTTTGTCCAATTTCCACATGAAAAGTAGGCACACGCCGGCCTGAGTGCCGAAGTCAAATTTATGAGTTAGACCCTGCAAGTGGGGGTATAGGTGGAGCATACCCAGTAATCACTGTAAAGTGATACATTTTTTTTTAATAACAAATATGTTATATTTAAATATAAGGGCACCAAGCAGGCTTGCTCCCCTACCACTGCTCCGTGTGTCTATTTACACACGGAGAGTGTCTCTGCCCCACCCCCACATTATCCTCATTGGCTTACTGGCTGTGATTGACAGTACCAGGAGCTAATGGCTACCGCTGCTGTCTCATGCCAATGAGGAAGGAGAGACCCAGGAGAGCTGGGGCTCTTATGCACATTGCTGGATCACAATGGGGTTCAGGTTTTAGGGTGGGCTGGGGGCACTGTATCACTGAAAGGTCCACTTTAAAGGAGAACCTATTCTGACGAATATGTGGGAGTTGCCATTTATATAGTTACCTCAAAGCATTCTTGAATTCATCAGACCAGGGCACCTTCTTCCATTAATCCGTGCTCCAGTTCTGATGCTCATGTGCCCATTGTAGGGGCTTTTGCCTGTGGACACAGCTCAGCATGGGCACCCTGACCAGTCTGTGACTACACAGCACCATACACAACAAACTACAATGCTCTGTGTGTTCTGACACCTTTCTATCAGATCCAGCATTACCTTTACCAGAAATATTAGCTCCAGTACCTCTTCTATTGGATAGGACTACACACGCCAGCCTACCCACCTCCATCAGCGAGCCTTCCCCCCCACCTTCATCAATGAGCCTTCCCTCCCTACCTTCATCAGTGAGCCTTCCCTCTCCATCTTTATCAATGAGCCTTCCCTCTCCACTTTCATCAACGAGCCTTCCCTCTCCACCTTCATCAATGAGCCCTCCCTCCCCACGTTCATCAATAAGCCTTCCCCCTCCACCTTCATCAATGATCCTTTCCTCTCCACCTTCATCAATGAGCCTTCCCTCCTCACCTTCATCAGTGAGCCTTCCCTCCTCACCTTCATCAGTGAGCCTTCCCTCTCCACCTTCATCAATGAGCCTTCCCTCCCCACCTTCGTCAATGAGCCTTCCCTCCTCACCTCCATCAATGAGCCTTTCCTCCCCACCTTCATCAATGAGCCTTCCCTCCCCACCTTCATCAATGAGCCTTCCCTCCTCACCTCCATCAATGAGCCTTCCCTCCACACATTCATCAATAAACTTCCCTCCCCACCTTCATCAATGAGCCTTCCCTCCCCACCTTCATCATTGAGTATTCCCTCCCCACCTTCATCAATGAGCCTTCCCTCCTCCCCTCCATCAATGAGCCTTCCCTCCCCAACTTCATCAATGAGCCTTCCCTCCCCACATTCATCAATGAGCCTTTCCTCCCCACCTTCATCAATGAGCCTTTCCTCTCCACCTTCATCAATGAGCCTTCCCTCCCCACATTCATCAATGAGCCTTCCCTCCCCACCTTCATCAATGAGCCTTTCCTCTCCACCTTCATCAATAAGCCTCCCACCTTCATCAATGAGCCTTCCCTCCCCACCTTCATCAATGAGCCTTTCCTCTCCACCTTCATCAATGAGCCTCCCACCTTCATTAATGAGCCTTCCCTCCCCACCTTCATTAATGAGCCTTCCCTCCCCACCTTCATCAATGAGCCTTCCCTCCCCACCTTCATCAATGAGCCTTCCCTCCCCACCTTCATCAATGTCACAGGAAATGTCATCCTTAGGCTTCATTTCCATGGACGTTTTTGGACGTTTTTACAGCCACTTTTCTGAGCGTTTTTTGCAGCTTAAAAACAGCTCTCCATGTTAGTCTATGGCCTCATGCCCACCATGACGTTTTTGAGCTGTAGATGGCTGAGCCGTTTTTAAGCTGCAAAAAAAAAACCAGGACCAGTGCGTTCTGAAGCTCCAGAGTTAGAGCTGTAAAAATGGCAGACGTTAAAAAATGCTCAAAAACGCGCAAAAACGCTCAAAAATGCTACCGCTGCGCTTTAAGTTACGCCAGCGTAGTGTAACTGGGCCGCGTAAGCCCACCTAATTCAAATGTGGAAGTGGTGGGCGTGTTTTATGCAAATTAATCGTGACCCCATGTAATTGACGCTTTTTTCGAACAGCGCATGCGCGCGCATGCTCAGTATCACGTCAAATTTTCAAATTAAATTGCGCCCGCTCAATGCCTACTCGACGTGAACGTAACTTACGTCAAGCCTCATTCACAGACGACTTACGCAAACGACGTAAAACGTGATAAAATTTGACGCTGTTCCGACGTCCATACCTAACATTGGTACGCCTCATCTACGCCTCAGAGAGCAGGGGTAACTTTACGCCCAAAAAAGCCTAACGTAAACGACGTAAAAAAAAGCACCGGCCGCACGTACGTTTTGAGAATCGGCGTATTTAGCTCATTACCATATTCAACGCGTAAATCGACGGAAACGCCACCAAGCGGCCATCGTAAATATGCAACTTAGATACGACGGCGTAAGAGCCGGTCGGATCTAAGACAAATCTATGCGTAACTGATTCAAAGAATCAGGCGCATAAATACGACGCCTCAAACTCAGAGTTACGACGCCATATCAGGAGATACGCCGGCGTAACTCCTAGAAGAATCTGGGCCATAGTGTTTTGAATAATAAGGTAAGTATACCTGAGCATTGTTCTTCCATCAGACAGGGGGTATTTTTCTTTCATTTGGAGTAAGACTTGATCAGAGATTGCAGTGTCAGTTATCAATTCTGTCCAGAAGGTGGCAGCAGTGTACCTTCTCCTTTCAGGATTAGATGGCTCAGAGATGGATGGGTGGTGGAGACACACCTGATGTTGGTTCTATTGATTATCCAGAGCTGGTTCTGACACCAGAAAGACTTTCTGTGCAACTCTGATCAGACTCCCAGCCCAGGCTGGAGGAAACAGGTTTGTAGCTGGAAGTCTTCCTATTTTTTTTTTATTTTTTTTACACATTATCAGTGTTGGCTCCCTGCATTCTACAGAATTCATCACTGTTGGGTTGGTGAGTATTTCACAGTCAGTACTGGCATAGGTGACCATGCAGGCTAACATGAGTTTAGACTTTAGAAGGATTGGATTGTGTATCCTAAAAGTACGGTAACTAAATGCAGCCTAATAATAATTCAGTGATAAATGACATGGCATAACTGTTCATATCTAGATATTCATCATATTTATAAGGTCCTATGATCATTCATAACTGCCAGTATTATAAGTGCATGCACTATTGTCACTAAGAGCTTGCTATGCTGATTAGCGAGTAAGAAGTAGCAATGAAGATAAAAAGTTGCCTTTGCCCTGGTTCACACTGGGTACGATTTGAGATGCGATTTGACATGTCAAATCGCATCTCAAATCGGCGGCAATTGTCGGCAATGGCACTGTCCTAATCAGTGCGACGCCGCATCTGCGATTTCAAAAAGTAGTTCCTGTACTACTTTTTGCGATTTCGGGCCGCGATTTACATTAAATTGCGGCCAAAATCGCGGTAAAATCGTGCATTTTACTGCGATTTTGAATTCGCAGCAGTGTGAACCTAGGCTTAAACTGCAAAAATCTGTGTTTTTTATATGACGTTTTCTTCTGTGCTCATTGATAATGCAAGAGGCTCCTTTTTTGGCCCCAGGTTGTGATTCTAATTTGTAAATGCCTTTTGAATCTAATTGTGTATAATATATGGCAGGGGTGTCAAACTCTATTTAATCGTGGGTCGCATCAGCATTGTGATTGTCCTCAAAAGGGCCGGTTGTATCTGTAAGATTAGATGTCCAACGTATCCCCTCCCCTTACATTAGATGTCAAGAGCCACCACACCATCAGAAGTTGACTCCCCCACTCTCCCTTACATCACAGTGCACCCCCTTAAAAGCAGAAAGTAAGGGTCTGGAGGAGGGCTGGAGGTGCAAGGGCCACATGAAATGGCCTGGAGGGCTGGGTTTGGCCCGCGGGCCTTGTGTTTGACAACTATGATATGGGATCTGCTTAAAGGAAACCTGCCATTAGAGAAATCTGTAGGCTTCCATTGCTGATGCCTACTTCTGAAATGCTACCACTTGCTTTGACCTGGAACTAGTATAACCATGAGTATAGATCTACCCCCCTCCCCCCTCCTTGTTTACCGTGTGTGTTTTTTTTTTTTTGCGTATGTATTTAGCAGTGCTGTGACCAGGTCCTCCATTGCCCATGGTGCCCCAACCCTGAGTCAGTGATGTCCCTGAAAGGAAAAAAAAAAAAAACCTTCAGCCGGTGTCACTGAAATGCCCCAAAAAAATGTCCTTGAGCCGGTGTCACTGGAATGCAAAAAAATGAATAAAAGATTCCTTGAGCCGGTGTCAATGAAATGCAAAAAAAAAAAAAAATGTCCTTGAGCTGGTGTCACTGAAATGCAAAAAATGCCCCTGTGTCGGTGGTGTTACTGAGAAGAAAAAGTGCCCCTGCATTGGTGGTGTCACTGGAAGCAACGCCACTACAAAGCTTTTCCCCTGAACACTAAGCAAAGGGGTGGGACACAAGTCTAAACCTGCCTGAGCTAGCCTGCCGAAGCTGACAGCCAATCATATGTGATGGAGACATTCCATGGCTCACAGCTGAATATATACATGTCCCCTTGCATATGTAGCGCTACCCCCTCAGGAGCCGCTGATTGTTTTGAGATCGGCATATTAAGTTACCTCTATGTGTTGTCTAGGGGTGAAGGTAGTGAGTAGAGCAGTAAGCGAATGTCCAGTTCGTAGATAAGGTTTTCTGAATGCTTTATTTCTTGGCCCAACACGAGGAACATCAACTTGAGGTAGACAGAAAAGGTTGATGAAGTAAAGGAACTTTGCGGTATCAGGCTTGGATGAAAAAGAATGCAATCCTGCTTTCAGCAATAGTAGTACAGTTCGTCGCTACTCCAGCCAGAGTGGGTGAAGTGCCCCCGGACAGACCCCTGCCACAGGCCTGGCAGCCGAAGTGTCACTTTAAGGATGCTGGGAGGAGCAGGTCTCTGACACAGACTTGGCTCTGATGGAGCCTCTGCCTCAGGCCTAGAACTTGGATGAGCTAAATATTTGAGCTTATCCTCCCAGTAAATTTGCGCTAGGGTCACCGGTTGACAGTGAAAGTGTACCTGTCAATGTCCCGTTTACCAGATCCCCGATGGTTCATTCAAGCCCTTTTGGATAACCTGCCTCCGGGTTCTCCTCAAGCCGATTCCCCCCCCCCCTCCCCCCCCACCGAACGGCACACAGCCTGGGATCTTCTCAATAGAAGGGGGATCCAGTCAGTCACTGGGGCCCCTTTGTTGCATCAGTTGCTTTGGGCCAGGCGGGCCCAGAGTCAGGAACCTCCGCGTAGCGTGCGACCCCAGGCCAGGTAGGCCATAGTGGTGGGGCACGCGATGTGCGCACACCCTAAAGGTGGGTGCCGCACCAGGAACCTGCGAAGAACCAAGAACAGCAGCTTCCGCCACAGAAATACTCCTCCCCAGCATGCCCCGCAAGGGAAAACTCCTCGAATTGGCTGCTGAGAAGAAGCGGCTCCGCCTGGACCTCTCTGGTGCCACCTGCCGCCCAGGGATGGTACCGCATCCCTAGAACGCAGTCTGACCCACAGAACAATCCAGATTTGGCAAATTTAGCACAATCAGGAATGAGAGCAACTTGCCTCTCTCATTCCCCCACTAACTTTAGCGTAGTGCCCTTACTGAAAGTAAAGGGGGTGCTACGTATACAAACCGCTGTGGGGCAGGGAATGCCTCTGCTAGCTATAAATGACCTAAACTTATTGCTCATTGCCATCTACCCCATCAATACAGGGCTCTCTACTCCCATCCCCAGCTACTTACCCTGTCTTTAGTGCAGAAGGGGTTGCTAGGAGGATGAGCTGTCATGCTCTGTGTGAGCGCTCCCTGCTCTGCAACATGATAACCCAGTCTCCTGGCAGCTGCTCCTCCTGCACGGAGGACACTCTGTGGATTTAATTAGTTTTGTGTTGTCCCTTTTAAAGGTTGCTTTAGAATAGACCTTTGATGGCTGAAAGGAGCATATTGTGCCATTTAAAAATGTCAGTGCATTCATCCCTATTGGCAAAATCTGACTAAATTTCAGGAAAATGGAAACTCCCGGTTTTCACTCAATCATGACACTTGTCATAGGTTACAAGTAATATCTAGTAACTATCAGAATGGCTATCGTAATGAACATTTATTGGTATGTTAAAAAATGCTTATATCTTTCTTTTCTACAGATAAAAATGTCAGAATCTGGATCAGCAACCAAGAGGCACAACCCTGTAGACAGTATTCGCCGCAAGATCAAGACTATCGAGATGCGGGACCAGGACTCCAACCCACACCTACAGATCCCCAAATTTCAGTCTAGAAACTTTGACAGTCCCCAGTCCAGCACAAAGAAAGACTTGGAGGAGGTTCTGAAGAATCGCGCCATGAAAAGCGCCAGCAAAGACCCGGGGAGCCCCAGCACACTGGTTGCCTTCTCCCCACGGATCCAGGTTCAGTCTCCGATGATGCAACAAGTACTGGACTATGACTCCCCACTGAGCAGTATGCTCTACTCTGCTAGTGTGACCTCCAAAGAGAAGGCCAGGAAAGTCTGGCCATCCTGCGGCTCCCAGAGCTGCTCCACGCCAGTCGTCTTTCCCCGAGAGACCCACTTCAAGTTCCACCAGTCCACCAATCCAAGCTCTGTTATCTTTGAAGACCGGATCTTGCCCTCTGTTTCAAGTTTTTACTTTGACCAAAAATCTGAAAATTTTACATTGAAGTCTCCAGTTGTGAAGAGGTTGTCAATGAGTGAGAGTGCAGGTAAAACTTCCACACACAGGGCGGGCACAGTGAGAGGTCTTTAGTCATATTGCTTAGACCCCCATAATCAGATATAACCGCTACCCTCTGCTGCTGTGACTCCATAACTATTCCTTTAGCATATCGATATCTCTTTTCCAGGTCTGAAGCGTACAATAGAACACAAACATGAGTCGGCATCTGAAGTCAGTCTGATCTGTGAGGAGGACCTACTGGACAGCATTTTCCATGCCTGCGACACTGAACGCAGAGGTGAGGATTAAGTATGGTGAGGCCCAAACCATTAAGGATTCCCCATACCTGTCATCTCTATCTCAAAGCCATTCTTCCAAAGTCACAAAAAAAGTTACAGCATTCTAACTTTGCCCTGATTGTGTACGGGATCTCAAACGGGTACTTAAGAGATCTAACAGGTGAGAAAGAGGGTAGGAAAAATGCCAGATTGGTTACTTGTTATCTGGAATGCAGATGGGAGGCTGCAGGCGGGGGAAGGCCGGTCAGTGGCATGGATGCGGGCGAGGGAAGGCCAGTCAGTAGCGAGGGAAGGTCGGTCAGTGGCACGGAAGCAGGCGAGGGAAGGTCAGTCAGTGGCATGGATGCAGGCGAGGGAAGGTCGGTCAGTGGCAGGGATGCAGGCGAGGGAAGGTCAGTCAGTGTCATGAATGCCGGCGAGGGAAGGTCGGTCAGTGGCACGGATGCAGGCGAGGGAAGGTCGGTCAGTGGCACGGATGCAGGCGAGGAAAGGTCAGTCAGTGGCACGGATGCAGGCGAGGAAAGGTCAGTCAGTGGCACGGATGCAGGCGAGGAAAGGTCAGTCAGTGGCACGGATGCAGGCGAGGAAAGGTCAGTCAGTGGCACGGATGCAGGCGAGGGAAGGTCAGTCAGTGGCATGGATGCAGGCGAGGGAAAGCCAATCTGTGGCACGGATGCGGGCGAGGGAAGGCTGGTCAGTGGCACGGATGCGGGCGAGGGAAGGCTGGTCAGTGGCACGGCTGCAGGTAAGGGAAGGCCGGGCAGTAGCACGATTGCCACAATAGTCAGGGATGAGCCAGTGGCACAAATATGTGGGCAGGTCCTTTTATTTATTTATGCAATCAGAATGTGAAAATTGTACGTCATTCTAGTGTTTCTTCATTGTATTGGCAGTTAACACCCACTTATATTATGGATCATTTTGGGACTTAGGTAAGGTGGCAGTGTCGAAAATCGTGGATTACCTGCGATATACAACCAGCCGCGGCTCGGAAGACAGTGGACTCAGTGAACTGTGCAACATGCTGGATCCAGAGAAGAGGGACATATCGATGGACCTGGACACCTACCACGCCATTATGAAAGAATGGGTGGATGACTGCCGCAACAATGCGTAAGAGCTGATCGATTCCTCTATTTATGGTCAGGGCGTTCTTTGATTATACTGTTTGTATTTGGACAAATAATAACTAAGGGGAAACCTATTCTTGCAATTTGATTACATTTTAGTTCTAAAAGATTTATAGAAGACACATAAACCTTGTCAATGCAGATAGTTTAAAAAAAAAGGGATGCAGAGTAATCGAAGGGATATGAATGCTGATGTTCTGTGTGTCTTCCAGCACTGAAAATAAGACAAAGGATTCTGCCATTACTGAGGACTCCATGATTAAACTGCGGGACAGTATACTGGCAGGTGAGGACCAGAAGGAAAAAAAAAATGATCTCCACTTACCTCATGCACATTTTTAACTCAAATATTTCAGACCTCATCTGTTAGATACAAGGGAGATCATTGTTCTAGAACTACAAACTCCAGCATTCATAGAGCTCAGAATACACTGATCAGCACTGCAGTCTATAGCCTGTGACATTGATCGAGTAGGGGAAACCTGACAGGGCAGTTGTACAGAAGTTAATTGATTCAGCCGCTCCCTGCTGTATGGGCACTGTGGCTGTACAAAAGACTATTGATCGACTTCTGTATAACTGCCTGTCGGAGTTTCCCCACTCGATCTGTGCCGCAGGCAGAGAAGTCTCCCTGCTGTCGGAATACAATAGCTCAGTGGGGGGATTCTCACATCCACCTCAAATGTGTAATACTTTCCAGTAGGACAACAACCCTAAACATACAGCCCGAGCTACAATGGAATAATTTAGATCAAAGCATATTCTTGTGTTAGAATGGCCCAGTCAAAGTCCAGACCTAAATCCAATTGAGAATCTGTGGCATGACTTGAAAATTGCTGTTCAGACACTCTCCATCCAATCTGCTTGCGCTATTGAGCTATTTTGCAAAGAATGGGCAAAAATGTCACTCTCTAGATCACAGGTGTCAAACACAAGGCCCGCGGGGCTGAATCCGGACCTCCAGGCCATTTCATGTGGCCCTTGCACCTCTCCTGCAGCTGCAGGAGATCTCCAGCCCTCCTCTGGTCCTACTCCAGACCCTTACTCTCTGATTTCAAGCAATGCATCCAGCTTCTTCCCAGCAGCAGCATAAGGAAAGGGTGGTGTATTGTGATGTAAGGGAGAGTGGGGGACTCAACTTCTGATGGTGGGGTGACTCTTGTCATCTAATATATGGGAAAAGGATGCGCTGGACATCTAATCTTACATATACAACCACCCCTTTTGAGGGCAATCATAATGCTGATGCGGCCCACAATGAAATTGAGTTTGACACCCCTGCTCTAGATGTCCAAAGCTGGTAGAAACATCCCCAAAAAGTTTTGCAGCTGTAATGTGGTTCTACAAAGTATTGACTCAGGGAGGCTGAATACAAATGCACACCACACTTTTTTCACATATTTATTTGTAAAAAAATGATGTGCCAATTTGTTGGTTTATCACATAAAATCCCAATAAAATACATTTAGGTTTTCGGTTGTAACAGGATAAAATGTTGAAAATTTCAAGGGGTATGAATACTTTTTTCAAGGCACTGTATGTGACGACTGTATTGGCTGCCTTTAGATAGAAGGAACAGAGTACAACCCCAATTTCAAAAAAGTTGTGACGCTGTGTAAAATCAACATAAAAATGCAATGATTTGAAAATCTCAAACTCGTATTTTATTCACAATAGAAAATCTCAAATATTTTAAACTGAGAACATTTTAAGAAAAAAAAATAAGATCATTTTGAAATTAATGGCAGCAACACATCTCAAAGTTGGGACAGGGCAACCAAAAGCTGGCAAAGTAAATGGTACTAACAAGGAAGGAAACATTTTGCAACTAATGAAGTTAAATGACAACAGACCAGTAACATGATTAGGTATATAAAGAGCATCTTGGAGAGTCAGACGCTCAGAAGTAAAGATTCAGGTTCACCAATCTGTGAAAATCTGCATCTACAAATTGTCAAACAGAATGTTCATCAATGTAAAATTGCAAACACTTTAAATACTGTACATCATCTACACTACATAATAATATCAAAAGATTCTGAGAATTTGTGTATGTAAGGGACAAGGCTGAAATTAAATATTGGATAATTCACAAAAACACAGACAGTCTCCTGCGCTCGGGAGCTTGATCACTTGGTGAACAACTAGAGTCTTCCGTTGGAATAGGGAATGACCAGGGATCTTGCTGTCCTCCTCAGAATATTTGGTATTCTTGAGACTAAAATGTAAAGGAAAAAGGACGCACCGACCTAATGCATTACCAATGGCTAGGTTTAATTAAAATTGTACAAAAGATCATGCATGCTCACAAAACAAGTAAAAAACAAGCATAAACATCACTTTATCAAAGGGATAGATGCCTCCGGAAGGTCTCCTACTGGAACCAAACAGCCGGAGAGTCCAGGCAACATAGATTACAGCTACGGCTTACGCGTTGCGAGGGCAAACCCTCTTCCTCGGAGCCAAAAGACTATTACTTTTGGCTCTGAGGAAGAGGGTCCGCCCTCGCAACACGTAAGCCGTAGCTGTAATCTATGTTGTCTGGACTATCCGGCTGTTTGGTTCCAGTAGGAGACCTTCCGGAGGCATCTATCCCTTTTGATGGAGTGATGTTTATGCTTGTTTTTTACTTGTTTTGTGAGCATGCATGATCTTTTTTTATACAATTTTAATTAAACCTAGCCATTGGTAATGCACTAGGTCGGTGTGCCCTTCTTTTCCTTTTACATTAAATATTGGATGCCTGTGATCTTTGGGTCCTTGCAGCACTGCATTTTAAAACCGAAATGATTTTGTGATGGAATACTTCCAAAAATCACTGTCTGTGAACACAGTTCACCATGCCATCCAAAAATGCAAGCAAAAGCTCTACAATGCAAAGAATCCAGACGTGAACATTATCAAGAAATGCCTCCATCTTCTCTGGGCCGAAGCTCATTTAAAATGGTCTGTCGCAAAGTGGAAAACTGTCCTGTGGTCAAACGAATCAAAATTTGGCATTGGCAATGCGTCCTCCAGACTAAAGAGAAGGGGGACCTTTCAGCTCGTTATCCGCGGCCCCGTTCAAAAGCCTGCATCACTGATGGTATGGGGGTACATTGGTGTGTATGGGATGGATAGCTTGTACATCTGGAAAGGCACCATCAATAATGAAAAAAATACATCCATGTTTTGGAGCAGCAAATGCTCCTATCCAGAGGATGTCTTTTTTCAGGGAAGGCCTTGCATATTTCAGCACAACAATGCTAAACCGCATACTGCATCTATGAAAACAGCATGGCTTCCTAGTATAAGAGTCCAAGTGCTTAAAGGGGTTTTCCGCCCATTTTTTAAGTTTATTAAAAGTCAGCAGCTACAAAAAGTGTAGCTGCTGGCTTTTAATAAACTGACACTTACCTGCTCCAGCGTTCCAGCGACGTGCCGGCCGGGGGTCCGCTCCTCTCCCGCCCCACCACCCCCCCCCCCTCCCCGGCCGGCGTCTTCATTGTCACTGTGGGCACCCGGCCATGACAGCTTTCGGCTTCACGACCGGGCACCCACTGCGCATGCGCGAGCGGCGTGGCCCGGCGCTGCGCTGTTTGATTGGACAGGTGATCGCCTGGGACCTGTCACATGTCCCAGGCGATCGCCTACAGGGAGGAGCTGCCAAAAGGCGATATGACGTATCGCCTTTGCAGCCCCTCGGCGGAAGGAGGAAGTGGGACAGGAAGTCCCCTCCTCCTGAAGCCCCCACTCCCCCCCCCCCAAAAAAAAAAATTACATGCCAAATGTGGCATGTAAGGGGGAGAGGAGTGGGTTAAAACGGAAGTTCCATTTCTTTCTTGTACATCACGGGACACAGAGCGGCATATTCATTACTATGTGGGTTATATGGAGTACCTTCAGGTGATGGACACTGGCAATCTCAAACAGGAAGTGCCCCTCCCTATATAACCCCCTCCCATAGGAGGAGTACCTCAGTTTTTTCGCCAGTGTCTTAGGTGTTGGTCATGGTTTAGCTCACCTCCACATCCTTGGGATTAAGGTGGGCTAACCGGTTCTGTCCAAAGGCCTCAGTGCTAAAGTGGTCAGCAACCGGACCCCAAACCATTGGGGTGTAGCCCATAATGCTTTCTGTTCAGAGAGCTGGACCCTGGGCCAAGAACTTAGAAACCTTTGGGGGCCTAATGTTTCTGTTGCCAGGGTGCTATATGGGCCCAGGACAGTGGCTCCTTCATAGGAACCCAGGGCCTGAAGGTCTAGACGCCACCCACGGAGATGGGGGAAGATTGGACCTCTTGCTGTGCAAAAGTCCTGCGGCATGGAGCAGGTAAGTATTGGGGGAGCTTGCGGAACTTGGTTCTTAGCAGGTTCCCTACAGGGGGTGCACAGGGGGACAGGCCTGGGTATGCTCTGCATTGGCAAGGAATCACTATGTCTATGACAGAGACAGGATGATTCAATCTTTTTTCCCCAGTAATATGTGACCTCCCTGGTAAGTGTTGTTTAGCTGGGCTGCTGGCGCTAGGTGTGGGATCTCTGTAAGAGGGGAGTCTTTTTTCCATGCTAAAAGGAGGTCTGTGACCTACCTAAAGGGCTTACCTGCCTGGGTGCCTGCGCTGCTCCGTCCTCCTCCATGTGTGATGGCCCCCGCCGACGGGGGCGCGCGCGCGTGCCCGAGATATGAACGATTTTCGCGCCGTTTCCGTGGTGGGGGCGCGTCCCGGTGGGCGGCGAATCACAAATAAAGGAAGGGGAGGTCCTTCCATTAGCTGCCAAGAGCTCAGTGTCATCCTGAGCTAGAGGAGAGGAGGACACAGAGCGGAGCACGCCGAGGACACCCGGTGGCGAAAGGAAGAATTGCAGTTTTTTCTAAGGACTGTCAAACCTACAGATAGGTTTTCTTTTCCTTTTTTCAGCAGATGGCTATTGGCAATACTTAGTGGGAGACAGAGTGGTTTCTTTTCCTCTTCAAAAAAAAAAAAAAAAAAAGAAAAAGAAGAAGGGAAAGAACTGCTGATCTCCCTTCTCAGTTTGGGCGTTAGTCTCTATCGCTCCCAAACCGACAGATCCCCTTAGCTACGTCTGTGGCTGGGTGATAGCAGGTGTACCTCGGTATTGTACCATGCCTTCTGGGTCAGAGGGTACAAAGGGTGGGGATTCCCCCGCAAAATCCGAGGGCTCAGACACGGCTATGCCGCTGCTCTCCCCACAGGACATATCAGGGCACGCCTTGATGGGACCTGGGGGATCTGGTGCTGGGGCTGATCCAGGTCAGTCCAACCCCGGCTTTGTCACTGAGAGAGTTCTTGCTGTTTCTTTAGGTGAACTAGAGAAAAGAATGGCAAAAAGGATAGCTAAAGCTATATCGGGTAGAAAGCGGACTAGGTCTCCGTCACCCGAGCAAGAACCCTCAGACACAGAAATCCTTTCCCTGGGGGAATTGGATAGACTTGACGCTTTCGACCAGGGTGGTTCAGAGATCGAGGATCTGGATACTGAGGGGTCTGGTTCAGCCTCCCAAGGGGAAAGTTTGTGGGTTCAGGCCTTAACGGACATGGTCCATGAGGCATTTAAGTTACCCATACCAGAACCTCAAGTATCGGCGGTTTCAGCTTTAGGCTCTTTAAGAACGCCTCAAAGCAACGCAGTTTTCCCGATCCATCCTCTACTCGAGGAGGTCATGTTTCAGGATTGGATTAAGCCAGATAGTCTTTTTACCACCTAAAAAATTCTCTGTTTTATATCCTATGGAGGAGAAATTCTCCAAAAGATGGGCGCCCCCGGCGGTGGACGCAGCCATCTCCTATGTGAACAAATCTTTAACTTGTCCGGTGGAAAACGTACAGGTGTTTAAGGATCCGGTTGATAAACGCTTGGAAACATTACTGAAAGCCTCCTTTACTTCAGCAGGGGCGATAGTTCAGCCCGCTGTGGCTGCTATTGGAATTACCCAAGCATTATCAGATAAGACTAAGCAAATGCTTAAACTTATCCCTGCCCAGCAGGCAGAGGAATTTTCGGATATACCGAGGGCTATATGCTTTACGGTGGATGCTATCAAGGACTCCATCCAGCAGGCATCACGTTTATCCTTATTTCTAATCCATATGAGAAGGCTCTTATGGTTGAAGAGTTGGGAGGCTGAGCCCCCATGCAAAAAGCTCCTGGTAGGGTTTCCCTTCCATGGAGGACGACTCTTCGGAGAAGATCTGGATAGATATATTCAGACTATATCAAGCGGCAAAAGCACTCTCTTGCCAGTCAAGAAGAAAGCCAGAGGGCCCGCGTTTAAGCGCCAGCCCTCCCCGGGACAGGGGCCCTCTAATACCAGACAGTATCGACGGCCTCCTGCAAGATCAGGCTTTAACAATAAGCCACAAGGCCAAGCCACTGGGGGCAAGAAGCGATGGTACCGCAAGCCTGCAAAGCCAGCCCCCAAGTCGGCCTTATGAAGGGGCGCCCCCACCCACGATGGTGGGGGGAAGGCTACGTCTCTTTGCAGAAGTTTGGGAGGCCAGCATTCCCGACTGCTGGGTACGGTCTTCCGTGGCCACGGGCTACAAACTAGAATTTTCAGAATTCCCTCCTCCTCATTACCAGGAGTCAAGAGTACCAGGCGACCCGGTGAAGGGAGCCGCGTTGATGGCGGCATTGAATCATCTGCTGTGCCAGAAGGTGATAGTAGAAGTACCAGTCCAGGAACAGGGCTTGGGGTTCTACTCCAACCTGTTTATCATCCCAAAGCCCAACGGCGATGTCAGGCCAATTTTGGACTTAAAGGGAGTAAATGCGTACCTAAAGGTCCGCTCATTCCGGATGGAAACTATTCGGTCAGCTGTCGCCGTGCTCCAGAAGGACGACTTCATGGCGTCCATAGACATAAAGGATGCTTACCTTCATGTGCCAATTTTTCAGCCACATCAGGTATTTCTACGCTTCTCGGTGGCTCAGCGTCATTTCCAATTTGTGGCGCTCCCCTTCGGGTTGGCTACGGCCCCCCGGGTATTCACGAAGGTCCTAGCCCCAATCCTAGCCAATCTAAGGACCCAAGGGGTCACGGTCCTAGCTTACCTGGACGACCTCTTGGTCGTAGACCACTCGTTTCCTGGCCTGGAACGAGCAGTCGCCCTCACGGTTCAGTACCTCGAGAGGTTCGGCTGGGTCCTAAATCGAGACAAATCAGCATTTCGGCCCACAAGGCAGCTGGAATATCTCGGCATGAGATTGGATACAGAACAACAGAAGGTGTTCCTACCTCTATTAAAGGTCAAGGCCATCAAAGAGCTAATACAAATAGTTCTGAGCAAGAGAAAGCCAACTGTTCGCCTATGTATGCGGCTACTAGGCAAGATGGTGGCCACCTTCGAGGCGGTACCGTATGCTCAGAGCCACACTCGCATCCTGCAGGCAGCCATCCTGTCAGCATGGAGCAAGAGGCCTCAGGCCTTGGAGATTCCTTTGCCACTCTCACCAAGAGTCCGGCAAAGTCTATCTTGGTGGTTAAACCCTCAGAATCTCCTGAAGGGAAAGACGTTCAGTCCTGTGACCTGGAAGATAGTAACCACAGACGCCAGCCTGATCGGCTGGGGAGCAATTTTGGATGGTTGCACTCGACAGGGCACTTGGGCAGCGGCAGAGAAGCAGTTGCCCATCAATATCTTGGAGCTCAGAGCTGCCCGACTAGCCCTCAGGGCTTGGACGTCCAAACTGCAGGGGTTCCCGGTGAGAATACAATCGGACAATGCCACGGCGGTGGCATACATAAATCACCAAGGGGGAACCAAGAGTCAAGCCGCTCAGAAAGAAGTGAGCTTGATTTTCTTGTGGGCAGAAGCCCATGTGCCCTGCATATCGGCTATATTCATTCCCGGAGTGGACAACCTACAGGCGGACTTCTTAAGTCACCAGACTCTATTGCCGGGGGAGTGGTCTCTGCATCCACAGGTCTTTCAGACACTCTGCCAGAAGTGGGGAGTGCCGGACGTGAATATCATGGCATCGAGACTAAACAAGAAGCTAGACAGGTTCATGTCCCGCACAAGGGATCCCAGAGCCTGCGGAACCGATGCGTTAGTTTGCCCTTGGCATCAGTTCAAACTTCTTTATGCATTTCCCCCGCTCCAGTTACTACCCCGCCTGCTGCGCAGGATCAGGGTGGAGCACATACCAGTCATCCTGGTAGCTCCAGCATAGCCCAGAAGGGCATGGTATTCACTAATCCTGAAGATGGTAGTGGGAGACCCTTGGACTCTTCCTCTACGGCCAGACCTGCTATCGCAAGGTCCGATCCTCCACCCTGCCTTACGGCATCTAAATTTGACGGCCTGGAAGCTGAATCCCTGATTCTCAGGGGTAGAGGTCTGTCTCAGAAAGTAATCTCTACCCTAATCAGAGCCAGGAAACCGGTCTCTAGGGTGATTTATTACAGGGTCTGGAAGGCCTATGTAGGCTGGTGTGAGTCCAAGCGATGGCTTTCTCGCAAGTTTACCATCGATAGAGTATTAAGTTTTCTCCAGCTAGGAGTGGATAAAGGACTGGCATTAAGCACAATCAAAGGACAGATTTCAGCTTTGTCAGTGTGGTTTCAGCGGCCGCTGGCCACCCACTCGCTAGTTAAGACCTTCCTTCAAGGGGTCTTGCGTATTAATCCTCCAGTTAAATCCCCGCTTTGTCCGTGGGATTTAAATCTTGTTCTGTCAAGTTTACAGAAACAACCTTTTGAGCCGTTGGCTGAAATTCCTTTGGTTTTACTAACAAGGAAGTTAGTATTTTTGGTCGCCATAGTTTCCGCCAGAAGAGTATCGGAACTGGCAGCCTTATCCTGTAAGGAACCATATCTTATTTTACATAAGGACAAGGTCGTTCTCCGCCCTCATCCTTCCTTCCTACCGAAGGTTATATCCAGTTTTCATCTAAACCAGGATTTGGTATTACCATCCTTCTTCCCTAAACCTACTTCCAGAAAGGAAGGGTTGCTGCATACCTTGGATATTGTCAGGGCCATGAAGGCCTATCTTAAAGCTACAGAGAAGATCCGGAAAACAGATGTGTTGTTCATTTTACCGGATGGGCCCAAGAAGGGGCAGGCAGCTGCAAAATCCACCATCTCGAGATGGATTAAACAGTTAATCACTCAGGCCTACGGCTTGAAAGGGTTGCCTCCTCCGTTATCATTAAAGGCTCATTCTACTAGGGCCATGGGCGCCTCCTGGGCAGCACACCACCAGATCTCTATGGCTCAAGTTTGCAAGGCGGCAACCTGGTCTTCTGTCCACACGTTTACAAAATTCTACCAGTTGGACGTAAGAAGGAATACTGATACAGCCTTTGGGCAGGCAGTGCTGCAGGCTGCAGTTTGAGACCCTCGGATTCCGGGGGCTCCCTTTTTGAGTTAAATTTAAAAATTATTTTTCTCAACTAAGTTGGATTTATTATGATTTGAGTATATCTCTAAATTAAATCCTTTTGTCTTGGGAAGATGTTCTCCCTCCCCTCATTGTAAGCATTGCTTTGGGACATCCCACATAGTAATGAATATGCCGCTCTGTGTCCTGTGATGTACGAGAAAGAAAAAGGGATTTTTAATACAGCTTACCTGTAAAATCCTTTTCTTGGAGTACATCACGGGACACAGAGCTCCCACCCCTCTTATGGGGACCATTTTGGGAGGCATACTGCTTGCTACAAAACTGAGGTACTCCTCCTATGGGAGGGGGTTATATAGGGAGAGGAACTTCCTGTTTGAGATTGCCAGTGTCCATCACCTGAAGGTACTCCATATAACCCACATAGTAATGAATATGCCGCTCTGTGTCCCGTGATGTACTCCAAGAAAAGGATTTTACAGGTAAGCTGTATTAAAAATCCCTTTTTTTGGGTGGAACTCCTCTTTAAATATGACGACGACCCAGGACTGTTGTGCAGTTAGAATCTTGTATCAGACAAAAATGGGACAACATTCCACAACTCTAGTAATAGGCCTCCTCAGTTCCAAAGCATTTTTAGACTGGTTATAAAAGAGGGGATTCTCATACCATAGTAAACATGGCCCTGTCCCCAAAAACAATTGAGACGTGTTACTGCAATCAATTTCAAAATGACCAAATTACTTAACAAATTTTCTTAAAATGGTTAAATTTTACAGTTTAGACTTTTGATATGTTTTCTTTTGTGAATAAAATATATAGGTTTATGAGATTTTCAAATCCTTGCATTCTGTTTAGATGGTTAGATGTAGAAAGAGCAGAGTGATTCAGGAAAGGAGAGTTATGCCGCTTACAGACGATCATTTTTCGGCTTTTAAAAAACAAAGTTTTTTTTAAAATGTCATTTAAAATGATCGTGTGTGGGCTTCACAGCATTTTTCGTGCTATATTTTTTAACAACGTTTTAAACAATGTCGTTTTTCAGGTTGTAAAAAATTATCGTGTGTAGGCTTTAAGGACGTGAAAAACCCACGCATGCTTAGAAGCAAGTTATGAGATGGAGCGCTTGTTCTGGTAAAACTGCCGTTCGTGATGGAGTAAGCACATTGATCACGCTGTAACGGACAGAAAAGCGCAAATCGTCTTTTACAAACACAAAATCAGCAAAAGCAGCCCCAAGGGTGGCGTCATCCGCATGGAACTTCCCCTTTATAGTGCCGTCGTACGTGTTGTACGTCACCGCGCTTCTCGTGTGTGGGCAATGTCGTTTTAATGATGAAGTTGGAAAAAACTTTGTTTTTTTTCTAGAGGCTGAACAACGTTGTTTTTTACAAGCCGAAAAATGATCGTGTGTACGCGGCATTAGAGCAAGGCGTAGAGTGCTCATTCTCTTTATCTTTTTCAGATGTTAAGATTTTACATATTAAGTTGTATTTTATAGTTCTAAGTTGGTGTCTGTGTTATGCAGTTCGCAGGATCTCTGGGACCACCATGAATATCACATCTGGCAGTCTGGAGGCATTTGGTGGTGACATCTCGCGGGATCTGTAAGTGAAATTATTGCTCCCTATAAAGCGTCATTGTATATTTTATGATACCTGTAAAATGTGTATTAGACCTAACCCTCCAAGCCAGGATCACATGCAGTAATGTCAATTAATGAACGGTTTTGAAATTTCCAACACTTTTAAAATATCTATGTTCTGTATTGATTTATTTACATGAGAAACTTCATTACAGGTGAATGAACCAGATTGTACAGATAAACCAACGCTAGCTCAGCCTAATTGGTGGACACCAGAAAATCAGGACTGTTACTTTGTTACAGTAGTATTTGTATCTCTAGGCATACAGCTAGTGTCACTAGAGAAATAAAATATATATTACGCACTGCCCACTTTATTAGGTGCCCTTTGCTAGTACCGTGTTCGGCGTGTTGGACCCCCTTTGGCCTTCAGAACTGCCTTTAATTCCTTGTGGCATAGATTCAACAAGGTGTTGGAAACATTGCTCAGAGATTTTGGTCCATATTGACATGGCATCACACAGTTGCTGCAGATTTGTCAGCTGCACATCCATGATGAGAATCTCTCATTCTACCACATCCCAAAGGCGCTCCATTGGATTGAGATCTGGTGAGTGTGGAAGCCATTGGAGTACAGTGACCTCATTGTCATGTTCAAGAAACCAGTGGTGAGATGATTAGATCTTTGTGATACGGTGCATTATCCTGCTGGAAGGAGCCATCAGAAGATGGGTACACTGTAGTCATAAAGGGATGGACATGGTCAGCAACAATACTCGGGTAAGGCGTGGCATTTAAATGATGGCCAGTTGCTACTAAGGGGCCCAAAGTGTGCCAAGAAAATATCCCCCACACCATTACACCACCAGCCTGAACCATTGATACAAGGCAGGATGGATCCATGCTTTCATATTGTTTACACCAAATTCTGACCCCCTACCATCTGAATGTCCCAGCTGAAATTGAGACTCATAAGACCAGGCAACGTTTTTCCAATCTTCTGTTGTCCAATTTTTGGTGAGCCTGTGCCAATTGTAGCCTCAGTTTCCTGTTCTTGGCTGACAGGATTGGCACCCGGTGTGAACTTCTGCTTCAAAGTCTGATTGATGTGTTGTGCATTCAGAGATGGTATTCTGCATACCTTGGTTCTAACAAGTGGTTATTTGAGTTACTGTTGCCTTTCTATCATCTTGGACCAGTCTGCCCCTTCTCCTGTGACTTTAGCAAAGCATTTTTGTCCACACAACTGCCGCTCGCTGGATATTTTCTCTGTTTCGGACCATTCCCTGTAAACCCTAGAGATTGTTGTGCATAAAAATCCCAATAGATCAGCAGATTTTGAAATGCTCAGACCAGCCCATCTGGCACCAACAACCATGCCACGTTCAAAGTTACTTGCATCCCCATTCTGAGGCTCCGTTTGAACTTCAGCAAGTAGTCTTCAGCACATCTAGATGCCTAAATGCATTGTTGCTGTAATGCGATTGGCTGATTAGTAATTTGTGTTACCTAGCAATTGAACAGGTGTACCTAATAAAGAAGCCGTTGAGTGTATATTTATTTCTTATCTCCCGTCTCTCTCTGGACCCTGTGCTGGGCCATGGGATGAATGCAAGGGCTGTCAATGATGAACTACCTATGAAAATGCTAACCTATTTTTTTTAATGTCTGCATTCAATAAACAAGCAGATAAACAAGCAGACCAACACAAAGTGGCACATAATTGTGAAGTGGAAGGAAAATAATAAATGTTTTTAATTTCTTATTTTTTTTTTGCAAATATGTGAAAAGTGTGGCGTGCATTTGTATTCAGCCCCCTTTACTCTGATACCCCTAACTAAAATCTAGTTGAACCAGTTGCCCTCAGAAGTCGCCTATCTAGTAAATGGAGTTTGTATGTGTAGCGCCTATGTACTTTGTAGTATCGGTGCTAGTTAAATTTATGTGTAGATCAGAGTGTAGTTAAACTCTGATCCAGATTGTTAGCAGCAAAATGCGGTCTCTGTCTCGGCTTGGCTGGGCTGTGAGTCCATTCTGCTGTACTGGGGTGTTCTTCCAGCCCCGGTGCTGCAGGTGGCAGTAGTGGAGTCAAGGTTTGGGTGCTCTTGCCAGCAGCCAATCACGGGGGTTTGTCTCTGCTGGACATGCTGGGGAGGGGTATTTATGGGGCAGACGCCATTGGTTCTGGGTCGTCTTCTTCCAGTGTGGCACCCACCTTTAGGGTGGCCACATCACGGCACCCCAGCGTTATGGCCTACCTGCCCATGTGTGTCACGCGGTGTTCCTGGTTCCAGGGCCATGATGGCCCGGAGCATCTGAACAGCGACGAGGAACCAGTGAGTGACTGAGTTCCCATTCTTGAAGATCCCAAGCTGTACTGCTGTTCGGTGGGGAGTCGGTCTGAGGAGCACAAATGAGAGGCTGATGGTCCAAAAGGGCCTGGATAAACCACCGGGGATCAAGGTAGCCGGACACCGAGGGATTGATCACCTGTCGGTCGGTCAGTACCTGGGCGGCAAGTTGAAGGAGATCCAGACGTAATTATCCCCACAACATAATGCTGCCACCACCATGTTTCACAGTGGGAACGGTAGGTTCAGGGTGATGTGCAGCGTTGATTTTCAGCCACACATGGCATTTTACTTTTAGGCCAAAAAGTAAAATTTTTGGGCTCATCTGACCAGAGCACCTTCTTCCACATGTTTCCTGTGTCCCCCCACATGGCTTCTTGCAAACGGGACTTCTAATGTCTTTCTTCTTGCAACCCTTCCATAAGGCCCCTTTCAAACTGGGGCGTTTTTCGAGCGTAGCCTCATCTGCAATCCCAATGTGCTGGTAAAGCACCGCTAAGACCCTAACGTTTTAGGGCGTTTTTGCAGTGCCTCAGTGTGAAAGGGTAAGGCGTTTTTACAGCGCTTTCAATTCATTTCAATGGAGAGGGGCGTTTTTGGAGCGTTTTTTTCAGCGCCCAAAAGCTGCTCCAAAGATGCTGCTTGCAGGACTCGGTGTGAAAGGGTCAATTGAGATGCATGGAGAGCGTTTTAGGAGCATTTTAATAGCGCTATTTTTAACCCTAAAATAACTCTAAAAACGCTTCAGTGTGAAAGGGGTCTAAAGGCCAGATTTTATGGAGTTCACAACTAATAGATTCTCCCACCTGAGATGTGGGTCTCTGCAGCTCCTCCAGAGTTACCATTTGCCTCTGGCTGCTTCTCTGATTATTGCTCTCCTGGCCCGGCCTGTCAGTTTAGGTGGATGGGCATGTCTTGCTAGTTTTGCAGTTGTGCCATACTCTTTCCATTTTTGGATAATGAATTGAACATTGCTCCGTGAGATGTTCAAAGCTTGGGATATTTTTTTTATAACATAACCCTGCTTTAAACTTCTCTACAACTTTTATACCTGACCTACCTGGTGTGTTCATTTTGGCCTGTTTGTTCACTAAGGTTTTCTAACAAACCTCTGAGGGCTTCACAGAACAGGAGTATATATACTAAGATGAAATTACCAAAGGTGGATTCCATATACTAATTGGGTGACTTCTGAAGGCAATTGGTTGCACTAGATTTTACCTAGGGGTATCAGAGTAAAGGGGGCTGAATACAAATGCACACCACACTTTTCAGATAATTATTTGTAAAAAAAAAAAAAAATGAAAAACATTTATCATTTTCCTTCCACTTCATAATTTTGTGCCACTTTGTGTTGGACTATCACATAAAATACATTTAGGTTTTTGGCTGTAACCGTAACATGACAAAATGTGGAAAATGTCAATATTTATTTAGTATTATTTTTTTTTTGTGTGTGTGTGTGTGTGTGTGTGTATATACACACACACACACACACACACACACACACACACACACACACACACACAGTATCTCACAAAAGTGAGTACACCCCTTGCATTTTTGTAAATATTTTATTATATCCTTTTATGTGACAACACTGAAGAAATGACACTTTGCTACAATGCAAAGTAGTGAGTGTACAGCTTGTATAACAGTGTATATTTGCTGTCCCCTCAAAATATCTCAACACACAGCCATTAATGTCTAAACCGCTGGCAACAAAAGTGAGTACACCCCTAAGTGAAAATGTCCAAACTGGGCCCAATTAGCCATTTTCACTCCCCAGTGTCATGTGACTCGTTAGTGTTACAAGGTCTCATGTGTGAATGGGGAGCAGGTGTGTTAAATTTGGTGCTATCGCTCATACTGGTCACTGGAAGCTTAAAATGGCACCTCATGTCAAAGAATTCTCTGAGGATCTGAAAAAAAAAATTGTTGCTCTACATAAAGATGGCCTAGGCCAGGGATATGCAATTAGCGGACCTCCAGCTGTTGCAAAACTACAAATCCCATCATGCCTCTGCCTCTGGGTGTCATGCCTGTGGCTGTCAGAATCTTGCTATGTCTCATGGGAGTTGTAGTTCTGCAACAGCTGGAGGTCAGCTAATTGCATATCCCTGGCCTAGGCTATAAAAAAAAAAAAGAAAAAGTGAGGTGTGTGAGAGAGAGAGAGAGAGAGAGAGAGAGAGAGAGAGCTCTATCTATATCACTTTATGTCACAAGAAATGTACAATGTGACAGGTCCTCTTGCGATGTTGACAATGCTGTGGCAACTGTTTGACTTTCTTTGAAATATGATGTAGTGAGATAAGTTCCCTCTGTTGCTATGAAGAGAGTTTGTTTCTCTGAGCGCTTGGCGGAGGTTAGGTGACGGAGAGCGATGAGAGACCGCACTCTGTTATACGTTCAGGTATGGAGTCTTTCTTCCCTCAGGTTTAGAGATTTGGGACCTTTTCATCAGTTGAAGCTCTGTGCTAATCTTTCATGCATGAGCATTTTTGTATTTAAACAAGACTCGTGTGCCTACTGAGTGGTTGTGATTTTCATGCTGGCATCTTCTGTACCTGGCTGCTCCTCACGCTGCCCCGTGTCACCTAATATTGTAACTGTCCTTCTACTGAGCCTGTCAAAGACAGCCAGTGTGTTCCCAGGTTCCAGCTCTGCCCTCTGCAGGTCTCCGTGAATGATTGCGTAGAATCGTGTACAAAAGAAGAACTTGTTATACTTGTCTGCAACAGCCCCTTAAATTATTGTTGTTTAGTCATTCCCATTGTGAGAAAAACAATCAGCGCCACAATACTAATAAATTACTCCCATAATGACATAAAAAAAAAAATTAAATACCCCTCTGAGTGTCTACACAGCTGCTGAACACTTATAGTGATACACCACACCTACTGTAATATTTTGTGAAAATAGTGCAGTGCTGCGTATCTATAAATCTTAGATAAACAAATAATTATACATTCCATAAAACAATTTATGAAAAAAAAAAAAATTATATATAAAAAAAAAAGAAACGGTTCATATGTAGGTTTCCAAAGCTGTCACCGCTGTGAAAAATCATATTTTAAATGAATCCAATGTTCAGTACACACCACCACCTGCTAAAATGCCTGCTCACCTCAAGGATGAGTATAAAACTCATAGACAGATCACTCCATGTGTCCACCATGATGAATCCACTTTACCAATGGTAGCGATTCCTACAGTCTCCAGACTGCACCTCTGTGTGGGTAATCAACGTTTGAATTGTCTCCAAACACCACCTTCCTCCATTCGCTTTTTAATAATCCATTTCACTTATATATCCAGGGGTTAAGGACATGAAACAAAAAACACAAGTACCATAGTGTTCTCTGCTTTTAAATTTTATCAAATAGCCCCCCTAAAAAGTTACTTACATGTTGTTTTTATTGTTATTTCTTGTATCAAATCACCAGCTCATTCACCGCAGATCTAGACTCACGGTGCTTTGCCTGATGTCAGACTCCTCCCCTCTAAACGCGTGTCGGCCTCTCATTGGCCTTCATCAGTAGATCACTTTCTACTCATTCTACTGATGAAGGCCAATGAGAGGCTGACACGCGTTTCCATTAGAAGGCATTTCTACCATTCCCACTCTGATTTTCTAAGTCTGTACTCTTGGTGTGCACATTACGAGGGGTTCTCACCATTTCTTTGCTGCTTTTCTGGATCTGCACACCTTCAGTGCCCATTATGATGGTTTCCTACTATCCCTCTGCGGAGTTGCTGTATCTGCACACTGGCCATGTCCGTCACTATAGGTTCGCAACATCCCTGCAATGTGCCTATTAGAAATCGTTATTCAGCTTGCCAGACTCACCTGTGACTGATATCTGTATTGTGTGATTTATTATTTTTTTGTTAAAAAAAATAAAAGTGTATATGTGTATGTATGTGTGTGTGTGTGTATATATATGTGTGTGTGTATATATATGTATGTATGTATGTATGTATATATATGTATATATATGTATATATATGTATATATATATGTATATATATATATATATATATATATATATAATTACAGGGCTTTTTTGGGGGGGAACTCAGTTCCACCACCTTTGGCTCAGACCCTTTGGTGCCCGCTCACTACAATCACTTGTAAACACAGAAGTCTGTGTTTACAAGTGACAGCTCTGCACTCTGTGTGTAACCCCCTGAACTCTGCACTCTGTATGTAATGCAATTCTGGTATTTAATGCCCCTTTAAGACCCTTCTACTGTTTTTGAAATCTGAACAGGTTCATGGTTGAGTTCCTGCACCTATTTTCTGAGAAAAAAAGCTCTGCATATATATATATATATATATATATATATATATATATATATATATATATATATATATATATATATATATATATATATATATATATATATATATATATATATATATATATATATATATATATATATATATATATATATATATATATATATATATATATATATATATATATATATATATATATATATATATATATATATACATATACATATACATATACATATACATATACATATACATATACATATACATATACATATACATATACACATACACATTTTCTACTCCCATGAATAAAACCTATTTTATCTGGGGGTGGGATTCACGTGTTATATAACAGAGCCTCTTAAAGGTTGTGTTACTTTTCTGGTGTATCACCTGTACTTCCACCATAGCAATAGTAGATTTGCATCTTTTTAAACCTTAAGTCCACCTTTTTTAGGATGATATTGCATCCATATTTACAGTGTAGCATGGTGCCAAGTAGACACCTTCCCACCCAGACATGGGTTCTTCTCCCCCCACAACAGCTTTCAGGTTTGCAATCGGGTAGCTGTGTGGTGCTTCACTGCAGCACATGGGACTTGTAGTTTTCAAGGCAACATAAGTGCAGTGATCACTGTACTCATAGTCCCAAAGACACCTGTACCACTGCACAGACAGGGATCAGAAGAGTCTTCAGGTGTCTGGCATTGCCATGTGGTTACAAGGCTTTGCAGGCTCATTTTGCAAAAAATAAATAAAAAAAGTGAAAAATTTTCTGAAAATATATGTGCATTTGTTGTGTAATTTTTTATTTATTTTTGCCAAAAAATGACTTGGCCTTTTAATAGCTTGAGTTGATCAATACAACTTTGTGCATAGATCCGCTATACACAGTTTGTCCAGCAGAGGGAGGAAGTGTTATAACATTTTTATTATCGGCAATGCTCTGTACAGCACATAATCTTTTCCTTGCGGTTAGTTTTAAATATATGACTAAAGAACACATATTTGAAATCTCTGAAGAAAAGTTCCATTGGAATCAATAAGAATCCAATCTGGGCTCCAAAAAGGTGCATTAAGGAGCAGCAAATAGTGCAGAGTTGTGAGTAATGGTTTGTGAAGCTCTTGGCAACCTGATGAGATGATGGGGTCAAAACGCAGCCTGAAGAAAACAATTTAACAGGGGGCTTACTTACAATGGTTGGCTTTTACTCATTTACGTAAAGTCCAAATTGCTAGCACTGTCTAAAGTGCTGGAGTTACATAGTTGGGTTGAAAAAAACAGCAACGCTCAATCCAATTTGCTACAGCAGGGGGGGGAAAAACCTTTCTGATCCCCCGAGAGGCAATTGTATTTTACCTGGATCAACTTTCTTTACCTGTTAGTTTAAATGTTAGTACCCAGTTATATTATGTACATTTTTTAGGAAAGTATCCATGCCTTTCTTAAAGCAATCTGAGCTGGCCAGGACAACCTCTGGAGGGAGTCTATTCCACATTTTCACAGCTCTTACTGTTAAGAAACCTTTCCGTATTTGGGAAATCCTTTTTCCTGTAGACGCAAAGAATGTCCCCTTGTGAATAACTTTTTTTTCTTGCTGCTTGATATATCCCACCCACTTTCAGGTGCCATTGTCGCAAAATAATCATGGATATTCACTTTAATTGTCATTGGTCATAATGTTATGGTTGTTTGGTGTAGATGTGCTTTAAACAGAAAGGCTAAATACAGCAAAATGCAAGAAGCTTCCTTAGAGCTAAAATGGACTGCACCTACCAAATGTCAACAGATTCTAGAGGACTTTGCTGAATATAGAGTTGCATAGGTTAAAAAAAAGATGCAAGTCTATCAAGTTCACCCAACAGAAAAAATGAATAAATAGAAAACCCCCATATACAGAACACTATGCCGATCCAGCTGATCCAGAAGACAAAAAACGTAAAGGTTCCTCTCTAGCTAAAGGAAAAATCCTTTTGCCTACTGTAGACGTTTCTTCTTTAAATGGTGTTTGGGGGGGGGGGGGTGCCCCTACGAAGCTCATTATCTCCATCCTATCTGCTAAGCATCTTATTTCCATAAAACTTCACCAACTTCCCCATTTTGAGGCTTTCGGTTGAACAAAGTAAGTGCCGTTATGCAAAGGCCTTCCGCAATAGCAGCTTACAGTAATTGGCTCTACGCGTGAACAACATTCTCGGGCTACCACAGAAGATCAGTGTTGATGCAACTCCCTCTTCTGATAGGGTCAAGTCCTAATCCAGAATTCTAAACTTGGCCATCCCCAAACTACACCAAAAAAAAATTATGAATATTGTTTTTAATGCTGGTAGACTTTAACTTGTTTCACCTGTAAATTCTCACCTAACTTTCCTCTAGTTTGACAAGTAGATGTAAACTTGATCAAAAAAAAAATCTCTCCCATAAGCTTTAACATGCTAATGTAATTTTAAAATATTTTTCACTATATTTAATTTTCATTAAAATAATAGCTGGTGATGCTTTCAAGAAGGTCCTTCCTTGTACTTCCTGTAATAGGATAACAATATTCTATCCCTGTCTTCCAGTTATGTTCCTGTGCTATCACATTCACCCCAATGGAGTTTACAACTGGCCATGCCAAAACACATTGTTCAGGCATGGCCCAACGATGTCACTAGCAGGAAGCTGGTCTAGAGAAATTATTATATGTAGCCAATGCTAGTTTGGATTGGAGAAACTTGACTGGTATGAACAGAGTCCTGACCTCAACCCGATAAAACACCTTTGGGATAAATTGGAAGGGAGGCTGCGAGCCAGGCTGCCTTGTCCACATCAATGCCTGACCTCCATAAATGTGCTCCTGGAAGAATGGTGAAACATTCCCATAGACACACTCCTAAACCTTGTGGTCAGCCTTCCCAGAAGAGTTGAAGCTGTTATAGCTGCAAAGGGTGGGCCAACCCCTTGTTGAAAGTGTGGATAGATATCCTGTTGTCTATTTTTAACATGCACAAATATAAAAGAATTACAATATCTCTGGTTTTCAGGAGCATTGTGGATGTTTCTTGTCATTGGAGACTGCATGTTTTCAATCTGAGATTTCATTGACTGGGCAACATCCACTATGCAGGCTTTGCTCTCAATGCATCTGCTTATGGTGACTCTGCAGCAAACTATTAAGCAGTTATTCTGACATTAATGGCCAATTTTAAAAATGGCAAATCACATTGATCTATAGTTTTTATGGAGAAAAAAAACAGAACTTTCCTGCTTTGCAGTACCCCTATGTATTGCCTTATACTCGCTTCCTTTTATACAACAATGGTATAAATGCCGCACACATGGCATTGTCTTTTTATTATTAATCTAATATAATATGGCATAAATAATATGACAGGTTTTCATTTCTCTGTCTCTTCAGTGATACCTCAGACCTCATTACCTGCGTCGCCGACTTGCAGTACAACAACCAAAAGCTGCAGGAGGAGAAGGGCAAGTTGAAGAGCGCCCTAGAGGTGCAGGAGGAGACCAACCACCGTCTGCTGGAGGAGAATGAAGAGCTGCGCAGCCAGTGGAAG
This sequence comes from Rana temporaria, assembly GCF_905171775.1. Taxonomy (NCBI): domain Eukaryota; kingdom Metazoa; phylum Chordata; class Amphibia; order Anura; family Ranidae; genus Rana; species Rana temporaria. The sequence continues at coordinate 366,128,669 of NC_053491.1, read as the reverse complement.
AGGTAATGCCTGTGCTCTCACACCTCTGTAGTCAGGGGATGCATGTGTATATATATATTGCTGATTCTATTGGGGACTAGTAGCCAAGATGTCTGCTGTGTGTGCAGGAACAGACCTTTTATTTAAATTTGTCAACACTGTCAAATTCCTGAATCCATGAAGCCTCAATGAGCCTCTGTTACCATGTTCCTCTATTGGTAGACCAGTTGTCACCCCACATCTCTATTAGTATGTGGTTCTCAAAACCTTAGCATAAGCTTCTATACAATGGTACTTAATGCTTATAGAGCTTGAATTATAAAGGGCTCTATCCCCTAAAACCCCAAAAAGACTGTGTGTGTGTGTGTGTGTGTGTGTGTGTGTGTGTGTGTGTGTGTGTGTATAGATGGATATGAAAGTTGATTGAATACTGTTTATATCTGTGGTTGGTAAAGGTCTGATGCACTACATCCTAACAGGTTAGAACTCACTGAAGGGTAGTAAAGCACCAAACACGTGGGCTAAATGTCGGGAGACAACGGCCGATTCAATAAAAAACGTCCGACATTCGGCCCGTGTGTATGTCGGTCTATCGGACAAGTATGCTGAAAAAAAACGGTAACCAGCTGACTCCCAATCAATGCTCTCTGCCAATGGCAGGGAGCACTGATTGGAGTGAGGGGCCGTTCCTCTGTCAGAACACAACGGCTTAGCAGGGGAGATTCACTTACCCTTTCTTTCGATTTCCCTTCTAAATGTGTTTTTTCTTTGTCTGAATTTCTCACTTCCTGTTTCTCCTCAGTAAGCTTGCCCACCATCTGGCTGGGGGTTAGTCAGCCAGAACAGCTTACTGAGGAGGAACAGGAAGTGAGAAATTCAGACAAAGAAAAAAACATTTAGAAGGGAAATCAAAAGAAAAGGTAAGTGAACAAACAATGCACTAGTTAAAAGGAACCTATTTAGAAAATAAAAAACAAATCTTTACAACCCCTTTTTTAAGGTTTGTTGTTTCTTGTTTAATGTGAATGCCTTAGGGCAGCTGTCAAACACAAGGTGGCCTCTGGGAGGCGCTCCAGGTACAATGCACTAGATACGGGAGAGAGTACCAAAATAAAAGTGTACTAGCTGAAAACGGGATGAATGTTGACATAAATATCTTGTGTGCCAAGAATACTCCAGTACCTGGTTTTCAGCCTTTTTCATCCAGTATCTCAGGAGCCCTGATGAAGGGAGCTTAAAAGCCCTGGAATGCACTGGCAAGATCTTTTATGATGTAATAAACATATTGAATTCAACAGGACTTGTATGTATCATCTTATACCTGTAGCACCTTGCGAGAACCTCCGAAAGGGAGCTTTGATTGGTTGGACAGCTTAGAAAGTGAATTTCATGTGTGGTTCCTCAATGAGTAGATTGCTTGTCATGCTGCATCTCTGCCTATGGAGCGCTTCCCTTCTAATAGAATCAAACCAAGTCTAGTGGAGCCCTTTAAGTTTGTGCCACGATCTGCTTTATTTTTTGGGGGTTGTTGTGTCCTGTCTGCATATCTAGCTGACACCCATAGTATGTCTGTGGCCAAAACATTTAAGTTTTGAAAGTAGTAGTAGTAGTAGTATACAGGATTTATATAGTGTCAACAGTTTTTGCAGTGCTTTTACAACATGAGGACAGATGGTACAGTTTCAATAAAGTAGAAATCGGAGGATCCTGCTCAGTGCTCATAGGAATGGATAGCTTCTTGGGGATCATTGTCAAAGTGACAAAGTTATGGGAATTCCAATTTTTGGTTACCTGAAAAAATGAGGTGAAAACGTGATTCTTTTTTTTTTTTTACCATTTGCCACCAGTAATTAACCACTTGACCACTGGGCACTTAAAACCCCTTCCTAACCAGACCAATTTTCAGCTTTCGGTGCTCTCACAACATTGTGCCCATCTGAAATTTTTGTCCTTTTTTTTCCCCCACAAATAGAGCTTTCTTTTGGTGGTATTTGATCACCTCTGCGTTTTTTAATTTTTTGCGCTATAAAAGAAAAAACACAAAGAAAATTCTGTAAAAATAAAAAAAAATCTTGTTTCTGTCATATTAGCAGGTATTGCAGAGTATTGGGGGGTATTGCAGAGTATTGGGGGGTATTGCAGAGTATTGCACAGGGAGGGATGGATGGCTGGATCTGTGACTGCGTTTGTCACAGATCCAGCCCACAGCAGCTGCTGCTGCTTCCGCTCTCCCCCCTCGCCTCACGGTACAGAGAGGAACCGGCGTCATCACATGACGCCGGTTTGTTTACAAGTGATCGCTCCATCATTTGACGGAGCGATCACGTGGTAAACGGCCGCTATCAGCGGCAATTTACCACGATCTGTGATGCGCCGGGTCTTCTAGACCCGACGCTCACGGATCATTCCGGGAGCGCGCGAGAGGAGGATTCTGGGAGGACGTCCTCCCAGAACAACTCCACCACGCTGTAGACGTCTTTTTTTGTCTATGGCGCGGTGGCAAAGAGGTTAAGAAAAAAAATTGACATTGGATACCCTTTAAGTTTATCTGCTTAGTCTGAGGTGTGTGGGCCATTAAAACATAACTATCCTTGGCTTCATGATGAACCTACTGATGTGAGAACTTTTACAGAGAATTTGATTTGTGCCCCTGTTTATATTTGTTTTTATTTTCTAGGAAAGGGACTTCAGCTGACAGGAATGATAAATGGGGTATCGCAGCCGTCGCTGCAGAACAATAACACTACAGAGCTCACGCATTTTGTTCTATACTGTTATATTTACATATGGAAATGGAATTTTGTTTAACAAAGTTCTGTACACAGAGGATGTACATGACTCATTAATCCTGCAGACCTCTTGGGATGACAGAAAATTAAAAAGTTTGCCAAGAGCAAATCTTGGGATATGATGTGTTAAAGCTAATGTTTGTCCTTACAATATTTTTTTCATTTTTTTTTCACCACTTTAGTTTTGTGAATAACAAGATCGTTCCATATTTGGTTGAGTAGAAGAAATATTTTGCATTGCGCCCAATGGTTATCATATATTTTTTAATTTGTAACCTGTAGCCTTCTATATAACCGCTCTGGGCGTGCTGCTCAGTGGCACAGCAGATGCCATAGGTTTTTTTTTTTTTTTTTTTTTTTTTTTTATTATTTCTGTATAAAGCTGAACTCCAAAAAATGTATTTGAATAGCCTCACTAGCCAGAAGGGATATCAATCTACTTTATGTGCACCAAATGGCTTTACAAGCCCAGATATCACATTGTTACACTAGCAGAGACCCCATCAATGGGCTTTACACAGCCTGTTTAGAGAGCTGAGCTGTGGGAGGGGTCCTGTACAGAGGAGGCGGATACATGACCAGTCACCCTGCACAAGGAGAAAGGGCAGCAGTGACTGGTCTGTATTACAGGAAGTTCCTGCACAGAACAAAGCACTCTAGTTGTTTCTTATTGGTTACATACAAGAGCCATGTGTAATCTAGTATTTGTTTTGCCCAGTTGTCAGTTGACTGTTGTGTTTGATGCTTGTGGGCCATTCATAAATAATTCCTTTGAGCCCTCTTTCACATTGGGCCAATTTGACATGTCAAATCGCGTGCCAAATCGGAGCCTATTGCCGGCAACAGCACCGTCCAAATCGGTGCGCTGCACCGTCCAAATCGGTGCGCTGCACCGATTTCCAAAAGTAGTTCCTGCACTACTGGCGTCATCGGGGGCGATTTCAATACACATCTGTGCATGAACCCGTGCAGATGTCTCTCAAATCGCCTCCAAAGTTGGACTGAAATGCTGGTTTGAAATCGTGCCAGTTCAGCTTAACTTGCACAATTTCAAGCCTGCATTCAGTGTCAACCTAGGCTAGATAAGCAGAAGCCTGGCATAGACCTTACACAAGGGACTTTCTGCCAGTCTGTCTGGTACCGCTACCTCAAACTGCAAGGACTGTGGGCCAGATCCACAGATAATTAGATGGGCGCAGCGTATCAGAGATACGCCGCCGTACCTTACCTGGCGGATCTTCATATCCTCAAAGAATTTGCGCCTTAAGTTACGGCGGCGTAGTGTATTTCTGGTGGCGGAATTCAAATTGGCGGGTAGGGGGTGTGTTTCATTTAAATGAAGCGCGTCCCCGCGCCAAATGAACTGCGCATGCGTCCCGAAATTTCCTGCTGTGCATTGCTCGAAATGATGTCGCAAGGACGTCATTTTTTTAACTTAGACGTGAGTTACGTCCATCCCTATTCACGGACGACTTACGCAAAAAAAATAAAAAATTCAAATTTCGACGCGGGAACGACGGCCACATGGCAAGTCTATCTATACGCCGCAAAAAAACAGCTTTAAGTATACGCCGGAAAAAGCCGACTACAGACGACGTTAGAAAATGCGACGGCCGCGCGTACGTTCGTGGATCGTCGTAAATCGCTAATTTGCATACCCGACGCGGAAAACCAGATGCCGTCGTATCTTGGTTTGAGGATTCAAACTAAAGATACGACGCGGGAAATTTGAAAGTACGCCGGCGTATCAGTAGATACGCCGGCGTACTTGCTCTGTGAATCTGGCCCAGGTTACATGAACCTGTCAGGGCAGTAAAATACGAAAAGTGCCATTGCTCACTCTGACCTTCTCTGTAGCTGTAAAATTAGCAATACCTGACCTTCAGAACGCACTATACGTCGGTGACTTGCAGGAATGAGGGTAACACACAAGAGATTGTACCCTCTAAATGGCATCTTGTCAAGACAAACATACAGACGCTGCCACCACTGACCTTACTTTAGAACAGCCATTTTGTGATGGACATTGAAATATGAAGGCAACATCAGATAGTAAGTGATCTACCACAGCACAAGGTTTCTCCAGAGGTTGCTAGGCGTTCCTTGAGCTGTGATAAATAACATTCTGTTACCTTCATATTTCATGGTCGTTCACCACTTGGAAGAGCCTTTAGCATGACACCAATGATCTTTTTAGCTGACTGTAAGGCTCTGTTCCCACTAGTAAAACTCCAAAGTTGTGCGACTTTAATGCCAATTTGATGCAACTTTACATTCTCTGGCACTCAAAGTTGCATCAAAGCAGTACAGGAGCCTTTACTAAGTTGCTGCAACTTTAAGTCACACGGATTGCAACAGGTGCTATTGAAATCAATGAGCTGTGACTTGTCATGCGCATTTGTGCCCAAAGTTGCATGAGAAATTGTACTAGTGGGAACAGAGCTTCCTACTGGCCACCAATGTAGGGGGTATTTTCTTAAAGCTGAGATCCACCCAAAAATGAAACTTCCGCTTTCAGTGATGGTGACCCCTTGGCATGTTGTTCCCCCCCCCCCCCCCTTTTTTTTTTTTTTTTTTTTGAGGAATCCAGCTCCCACTTTCTCCCAGGCTCCCACGTCGCAGAAGATTGCCCGGCCATTCACAGGGCACAGTGTGTGCCCGACTGTGAAGCTACAGCCAGGCGCCCACAGTAAGAATGCCGGCACCGTGGAGGGGGGGGAGAGGAGTGGGACTTCATACGCTCACATCGCTGGACAGTGGGACAGGTGAGAGTCTAATTATTAAAAGTCAGCAGCTACACTTTTTGTAGCTGCTGACTTTAAAATTAAAAAAAATGTTTTTGGGGCGTAACTCCGCTTTAATGATCCCTGATCGATTAATCTCAGCAGGGGTTCCCTTTTTGACCTGAAAATTATTTCAAGGGTTCCTATGGTGTAAAAAGGCTGCTTCAGAAGCTCCTCATCTCATCCTTATGCTTCATAATTTTAAGGAGACTGCATTCAAACTGTTGCTTTGTGGTAGTGTGCGTCACAGTGCCATTCATTTTGACAGTAAGTTGTGACCCCGGGCTTTCTTGTTTTGCAACTTGTAGTGCCCAGCAGTCCGTTAGCAAAGCTCGAGTTTTGAAGGGAGAGCTGGAGGAGATGAAATCAAACATGAATCTTCTGGAGGAGGTCAGAGCCAAGCTGGTAGCCCAGAACAAACAGATGGTGAGTGACAGTCCTTATAAAGAGGTGCCACAGGGTACTGCATAGCTCCCAACTGTCCCTGATTTCGAGGGACTGTCCCTGATTTGGAACAAAGTCCCTCTTCCCTTTTTTCTCATTTGTCCCTCATTTTGGTCTGATCTATATAGCTGCATATAAAATGCTAAACCTTTCATCCAATTTCTAAATTGCTGCATTTGTACACTTCAAAAGTCTAATATAAAGAAATTGTAGTGGTAAAAAAAAGCACTTGTGGGAGTTAACTAAGCTGATTGAATATGTTTTTAATACGTCACCATGCAGTATTAAAGTGATGATAAACTCGCACAGTTTAATTTACATTGTCTCTATTTCTGTATGTAGATGATGGCACTGTAATTTTAATTAACAAAATCTACCCTTTTTCTTATCAAAATACAGCTGTCACATGACCCAGATCTTTCCCAGCCTGTCTGCAGGGAAACTTAAGCAGGAGGAGCTTCTAGACCTCTGCTGATGGTCACATGTTAACCACTAGAGGGCCGCGCTATAGACGAAAGACGTCCACAGCGCGGCTCTCAAGTGCCGAGTGGACGTCTTTAGACGTCCTGTTGTTGTTATTCCCCGTGCGCGCCGCTGGGGGCGCGCAGCGGGAAAACAACGTGCCCGGCGCATCGCTCGGGAGCCAATGCGAGTGCCTGGCGGCCGCGATGTCCGCCAGACACCCGCGATCGTCGGTGACACAGCAGGACGTGGAGCTCTGTGTGTAAACACAGAGCTCCACGTGCTGTCAGGGAGAGAAGAGACCGATCTGTGTCCCTTTACATAGGGACACAGCATCGGTCACCTCCCCCAGTCAGTCCCCTCCCCCCACACAGTAAGAACACAATGAGGGAATACATTTAACCCCTTCCTCGCCCCCTAGTGTTAACCCCTTCACTGCCAGTCACATTTATACAGTAATTAGTGCATTTTTATAGCACTGATCGCTGTATAAATGTGAATGGTTCCAAAATTGTGTCAAAAGTGTCCGACATGTCCGTCCCAAATATCGCAGGCCTGACAAAAAAAATCGCAAATCGCAGCCATTACTAGTAAAAAAATAATAAAAAATAAATAAATCATAAATCTATCCCCTATTTTCTAGGCGCTATAACTTTTGCGCAAACCAATCAATATACGCTTATTGCGATTTTTTTTTTTTTTTAACAAAAATATGTAGAAGAATACGTATCTGCCTAAACCGAGGGAAATTTTTTATTTTTTTTAAAAAAAATTGGGAAATTATAACAAAAAGTAAAAAATATTGTGTTTTCAAAATTTTCAGTTTTTTTATGTTTATAGCGCAAAAAAAAAAAATCGCAGAGGTGTTCAAATACCACCAAAAGAAAGCTCTATTTGTCGGAAAAAAATGATAAAAATATAATTTGGGTACAGTGTTGTATGACTGCGCAATTGTCATTCAAAATGCGTCAGCGCTGAAAATTGGTCTGGGCACGAAGGGGGTTTAAGTGCCCAGAAATGAAGTGGTTAAAAAAACAAACAAAAAAACAGCCTTTGGGATACAGAGTAAAAATGAATAACATCAATAAACTGTTTTAAATTGTCATTAAAAAAAACTATATTATTCTTTGCCAATAACATGTTGTGGTGGATCTCTGCCAGTCACAGGCTGTGTCATGCCCCTCCAGCCTGTGTCTTGGAATAAGAGGGAGATGAAGCTTCCATCCATCTACATGTAATATCTCGCCCCCATTGTTTTAGCTGGTTAGTGTGCATGGTGGAGGGAGGGAGTGAGTGGGATGTCATTTACCACTGTGTGACTCTATATTCGCATGAGCTGCTCAGATGTGATAGGGCGGAAATGCTCAGGATAGAAAACTGAGCATGTGCAGAATTGCCTCCAGAGATGCTGAATTGGGGACATGAACAGAAGGTGTAGATAGAGAGCAGCAGGATCAACCAGGTTTTTTGCAGAATACAGAAAAATTATCACCATTTATTGAGAGGTGTTTTTTATTTTTTATTTTTTTTATGATGTGGGTTTAGTGACACGTTAACTGAATAATGTAGTATCAGAAATATGAATAGTCAGTATAAAATTCTACTGATTATTCCACTATAAAATTGGCTATTTGGAGATCCTGATGTTAAGTTTATATCCCACATTTTGGAAGGGTTCACTATTTTTCATGTTTGAATTGAGCCTGTAAAGCGGCTAGATCTCACATTGCAGCCTGTATCTCTAGTATTCAATATGTATTCCATATTTTACACTTAACTACATAATATTACACAATAGGAAACTTGAATTGTTTATGTAAGTGCACTGCCATAAACCTATTTTTAGCTAGGCTAGGCCATTCACTTCTCTCGATGATGCTCTCCAACAACTTTGTTACAGGTCAAGGAAAAACTAACTAACAACTCTGTCTAAGGGTGATGTTGGGGGACCCCCTCAGTGCAAAATAGTTCTACACCATCATTTAGTAATGACAATGGGGGGAAAAATTAATTGGAAGGAAAGTGCTCTATATTGTGTTATTTTATTCATTATTGTCCCTTGTAGTAAAACATTTCCCAGCTAAACTGCTCTTACTGTAAAGAATCCCTTCCTGTAATGTCAGAATCCTTTTGCCCCCCATGTCTGGGGAACCTATAACAAGTTGGGATCTTTAATTTTTAAGAAAAGCATGGACAGTTGATAATGTTTGTTTTCTCAGGACAAGGAGAACATTGCTTTGATTCACAAGATCAGCTCCCTGCAAGAAGAGGTAAGTGCCTGTCACTTATGCAGCCTCTTCGCTTACATTTTGCTGGCTGAAAAGCATAGGTAGTATGCTGGGATTGGAAAGCTTAATTTACCAGCACAGGGGCTGCCCAGGTAAATTTGGAAAAGTTTGGGGCTTGTGGCTAGATACTACGGGCCTTGGTGCTACTGACCTTATTTTATTAAGGATTTATGCACTGATGTCTCCTATTGTTGAAATGTCCTCTCCTTCTTGTTCTAATACTGATGGTGACTTTGTGTCGTCACGCCATGCGTACCTAGATTGGTGTTACTGCATTATTGCTTCCTTTAAACTTCTTTTCTCAATAAAATCCACTTTGTTCAAGACTAAAAGTGTACAATGTTATTGCCTATGGGTGAAGTTACCTTGGGGGAAAAAGTACATGTTAGAGCTGAGAATAGGACCCTTCTCTGGTACAAGCAATGCAGCCTGATGGGTTTTACTTCCGCTTTGTTCCCTGCAAAGTAAAGGCATAATGGGCTAGTATGCGTCGCATACTAGCCCATTATGTGCCACTTACCTGCAGAAGAATCCGGCGATGTACCCTCTCTCTCTCATCACGTCCATCTTCAACCCCTCTTCCTTCCGGGGCCGTGGACTCTGGCTCTGCTATTGGCCGGCGTCGCGTGACTTTACTCCCGCGCATGCGCCGACTGTCACGGCACAAGCACAGTTATGTCGGCGCCGGCTTCTATAGCGAATATTTCCTAAACCGTACAGGTTTGGGAGATATTTCTATCTATGTAGGGAAAAGTGGTTGTACTTTAAGGTAAAATATGTCCTAACTCTTGTGTAACGAAATGACTCGGGACAAACAGACTTTGGAAGGATGAGGGGTACTCCTGTGCCAGCGTCATTAATAACTCTTATGTCTAGGGTCACCTTATGTCCGATAGGGCCATAGGGTGACTGAGAAATTATATCCTAAATTACAGGACAGGGGACATTACTGATGGCTCATATTGCAAAGTGTTGGTTTATTCTATGACTCATCTCTCTGTGTAGACTGTTGACATGCTAATTGAGTCTGGTCCAGGATCTCTAATTATGTATGCTAAATACTGTTTTGTGTGTGGAATGGAACTTGTCAAGCTGTATGCGGAGACAGAACGTCTGTCTAAAGATATGGTTTGAAGGGAATGCATTGTGTGATGGTGTTTTGTTTGAATTCTGTTAATGAAGGGATGTGACTTCTCAGGTGGAGTGATTAGATCATGATAATTATAGCCCGGCACAGAGGTCTGGAATGTTTAGCAATTAGCCATCTGAAGGTGTATTGAAGCCCCCCCAGGGTGTGATGTGTGGGTGGAGAGTTTGATTGTTCCTTTCATGCTTGAACTGTATATAACCTTGAGAGCTAACCATTAAAGTTGTCTTGCATTTGAAACCAGAACAGAGCTTTGTGTCTCGTGTCTGGGGGGAATTCTTTTGGGTCATGTTCGTTTGCCTGATTGTGGAGTGTCGATAAGCTGTCGTAGTTGATGGAAGGTCGTAAACGGTGGTGACCGTTGCATCTTGAATACCCCCCAAGCCCATTGCAACCTCATACAAACAAACATACATCCTTCTTCATCCTTTTTTGTTTTGTTTTTTTTAACTTTGCCTTTCCTTAAAATGAAAGCAAAACCAAATCTCCCAGGTTCACTCGCTTGTAATGGAATTTTTCATTCTTTGCAGAATCACCGCAGCACCCTAGAAGTGGAAGAAGTAAGGAAGACCTTTTGTGAGGTTTCGGAAAAAGCGTCTATTCTACAGGTAACTGTTGCTACCCTTTTGGGTAATGCTGAAATAATCCCTTGTAATAATAGTAATACTTAACTTTAAAAGTTGAGAAAACTTTGACTGGAACTCTTTGCTTAATGCTGAACCCCAATAGCCCCTTATTGGGAGTAAATTTGTTTCCCATATTTGAGGGTCACCTTCATCCCATCTGAGCCCCAGGGCTTTGGATGCATCTGCGCTGCAAGCCAAAATATTATATGTGACTTGGTGTGCCAGGCAGGACAGGAGTTGGTAAAGGTGTTGCTAGAATTTCCTGTCTACTTCTCAGAAACAAACGGTCAATCTTCTGGATTTCACATCATATCTCCATGTCCAGATAGCCTTCTGATGTCGGTGAACATCTTCTAAACCTGTGCTGTGATGTTTTTGAAGGTTCTCATTCATCCAGGTCCTGATATAGCTAGTAGTAGTCATATGCTACTATACCAATTCTGTAATGCTGAATGCAATTGAGAACAACTTTACAAGTGACTAACTCCTCTGTGTTTTGAATTCTTATCTCTTGCCTTTAATGTTTTTGTCTGCAGATACAGCTGACGGAATTTGAGAGCACGTTGCAGAAGAAGGATGCCGGGCTCCTTGTGGTGAGGCCAAAGTAGTGTTGAATATTTCTACCATAAATAGGTATATACAGTTTTAAGGTGCAATACACAGAATAATTTAGTAGTTGAATGAGGGCTTGTGTCAACAGGCTTTTGTTTGCTTCAGAACCAATGTAAGTCTCTATGGGAATGCAAAAATAAAAGTGGAGGAGGTCAAATGCACTCATAATGAATTTTGATTAAACGCAAAGTGATGTCAAAAGCATGCTGCATTTGCCAATTTAAATGTGTCAACCATGGCCTTAAATCGGACTCTATCGTGTTCATAAACAGCCTGATATTTGCAGATGATACAGAGACTGATGTGAGTGGCTCAGCGTTCTCTGTGCAGAGCCGATCCGCCCTATAGGCTCACTATGCAAGCCGCTTAGGGCCCCGCAAAATTACTAGAGGCTCCGCCTGGTGAGAAGTCCTTTTCGGCCCCTCACCCCGCTTCTGGCTGCATGGGAGAAGAGGTAAGAAGTCAGCACCCCCTGCTTCTCACTTTAATGTAAGATGCCATTTCCGACAACAGCAGAACACCCCCATCCCCCGCTTCTCAACTTTAATCTTTAGGCTCCATGCACACTGAAGCTGATAAAAGCTATAAAATACCGCCAGTAGCTTTGAAGGGAGCGTTTCAACGTTTTTTTTGCATTTTTGCAATAGCTTTAATCAGCGTTTTTCAGTGTAGCTTTTTTTTTTTTTCAATGGATAAAAAAAATGATCAAAAACACTGGCGCCGGCGATTTTGAGCGTTTTTCAGCGTTTTGCGTTTTTTAGCTTTTTTTCCCATTCTTCAGGTTGGATGGGGAGTGTCGGTGCACAGACCTTTTCAAATCTCGCCAGAGATGTTGAAGTCTCGTCTCTGGCTGGGCCACTCAAGGACATTCAGAGTTGTCCCATAGCCGCTCCTTTTATCTTGGCTGTGCTTAGGGTTGTTTTCCTGTTGGAACATGAACCTTCGCCCCAGTCTGAGGTCCAGGGCACTCTGGAGCAGGTTTTCAGCAAGGATGGCTCTACATTGCTGCATTAATATTTCCCTCAATCCTGACTAGTCTCTCAGTTCCTGCTGCTAAAAAACATCCCCACAACATCATGCTGCCACCACCATGCTTCACTGAAGGTATTGGCCAGGTGATGAGCGGTGCCTGGTTTCCTCCAGATATGACGTTTTCCATTCAGGGCAAAGTTCAATCTTTGTTTCATCAGACTAGAGATTTTTGTTTCTCATGGTATGAGAGTGCGTCAGGTGCCTTTTTGGCAAACTCCAAGCGGGCTGTCCTGTGCCTTTTTAATGAGGGGTGGCTTCCATCTGGCCACTCTACCATACAGGCCTGATTGGTGGCATGCTGCAGAGATGGTTATTCTCCTAGAAGGTTCTTTTCTCTCCATAGAGAAACGCTGGAGCTCTGTCAGAGTGACTATCAGGTTCTTGGTCACCTCCCCAACTAAGGCACCCCTCCCATGATCACTCAGTTTGGCCGGGCGGCCCACTCTAGGAAGATTCCTGGTAGTTCTGTAAATGGAAGAAGTTTAGATGATGGATACCACTGTTCATTGGGCCCTTCAATGCTGCAGAAAATTTTCTGTACCCTTCCTCCGATCTGTGCCTCGATACAATCCTATCCCGGAGGTCTACAGACAATTCCTTGAATTTCATGGCTTGGTTTGTGCTCTGACATGCACTGTTAACTATAGGAAATTTATATAAGCGTGTAACTTTCCAAATTATGTCCAATCAACTGAATTTACGACAGATGGACTCCAAGTTGAAGAAACATCTCATGGATGATCAGTGGAAAACGGAATGCACTTGAGTGTCATGGCATAGGCTGTGAATACTTATGTACATATGATTTATTTTTTTACTTTTTAATCAATTTGCAAAGATTTCATCCAAACCCCCTTTCACGTTTTTCATTATAAGGTATTGTTTTGTATAATTTTGAGGAAAATAATGAATTTAATACATTTTGGAAATAAGGTTGCAACATAAAAAATGGAAAAAATTAAGCGATGTGAATGCTTTCCAGATGCAATTTAAGCCCTTGTTCACACTGAGGGCGGGTTTGAAATCACGTGAGTTCAGCTGAACTTGCACGATTTCAAACTGCCTTTTTAGTCCGACTTGGGGGGTGCGCGATTTGACAGACATCTGTGCGGGTTCATGCACAGATGTCTATTAAAATTGTCCCGAAGTTGCCAAAAGCAGTTGCAGGAACTTCTTTTGGGAATTGGTGCGGCGTCACAAAGTCAGCGTCACACCGATTTGGACGGTGCTGTAGCTGGCAATAGGCTCCGCTTTGGCATGCGACTTGACATTGTCAAGTCGTCCCAATGTGAACGGGGGTGTGTTATTGTGCTGGGGACGTTGGAGTGTACATTTTTGTTTATATATGCAAACATAAAGCTTGTTGTTAAAAACATATTTGTTGATCCGTTGCCTCCTCCACCCCACCACACTCCACTCTTGGACAACCATGATTCTCCAAAGAGCGATGCTTCAGGTTGCCGTTCACATAGCCTGCCACGAGTACCAGGCCTAATTCCAAAATGTTAAAGGAATTTTCTCTAGATTCATCAAACACAGACCCTACCTCTTTTCGGGGCCCGGGCATTCCCTCAAGGCCAGTGGTTCACTAATGGACATTAGAGTGTGCAGAGACTGATGTAAGGGCTCAGTGTTTTCTATACAGCACTGTAAAATGTATCAGAATTATAATAATGTATAAGGCCTTTTTCACATTGGTGGCTGGGGGGCAGAAAAATCAGGTGTCTGGGTCTTGGTTTTACTGCCCCCCTAAAGTGTAAAATCTAGTCTGGGGAGGTTGTTAACATGTTGCATGTACAATGCTTTATATCTTGGCAAACTTAACAGGGCATGTCGAATTCGGCCATTCAAGTCAATGATTCTGTACTGCAACGGCAAGACAAATGCTTGCCCCGTGGTTGCAGCACATTTGCTCCATTTATAAACTGCTATTCAGCCTAAAAAAAAAAAAAAAACGAAATTTTTAGGAGGCAGCAGGATTGCCTCTCTTGAACACCTGACAGCAGCTGTTTATCCGTACTCTGAAAAGCGTTACACTGCAGATCATTTTTCAAAGCACTGACTCGTGTGATTCTACCCTAATAGTGTATTAAAGTGGGTTGGTGGAATATGTCATATGTCATATACAAATATGGAAAGTAAATTTAAAATCAAGATGTACTTTGTGTTGCAGAAAGATCTGTACATGGAAGAGTTGAAGTCCACACTGATGGAATACAGTTCTGTTATCGAGGTAACGGCAGAAATTCGGTTTCTACTTTTTTTTGTTTAGTTTTTTTTTGGTTATTTTTCTCTGTTTATCAGGCCAAGCGCCACTAGATTCTCAATCTGTTGAGCCAGTTTGTAAACCTCATAAATTTATTACCATTTCTGGGGTTTGGGAAATGTCTGGAATGTGTTGTATGGTCTCGTATGATCCATCTTCTCCTATTAACCTTTCAGAATCTAAGAATAGAGAAGAACAAGCTGGAGCACGATCTGCAGCAGATGGAGCAAGAGCTTTTGTCGTACGTATCTCTGATGTCATTCAGCGGCATCACAGCCAGCTGACAGAGAAATGCTATTTTATTAATATAAAGAAAAATGCTGAAATCAAACTGCGGTCCGCTGTCAATGTTTACCTAACTGCCAATCTGCTGCAGTTGGGAGATGTAGAAAAACTGCCCTCCTGAGCCTTATTCACCCCCTTTATGTATTTAAGTTTCAATCATGTCCCCGTTTTCTCCTACTTCCTCCAGACTGTACATATTGGGTTCCTGAAGCCTCTCTTGATATATTTTACCCCTTAGACCTCTTAGTCTCTGGACGCATTCTATTTTATTATTGTCTTTGTGTCACAGTATTTTAAATGAGGTCTAACTAAAGATCTATTTAGGGGAATCGGGACCTCCTTCCTCCTGCTGGTGACCCCTCTAGTGATACATACTAGAATTCTCTTCGCTTTTCCCACTGCCTGGTCACACCGTTTGCTCATTTTGCAACCATCTCGAATAAGTACCCCCAAATCTTTATTTTTTTCCTCTGTAGTGCTGGCCATTTAAACCCCCCAAATGTTGTACTCTGTCAAGGGATTCTTTTTCCCTAGGTTCATTGTTTAGAAACCTTGAACTGCAGTTTTCACTGTGTTGACCAATCTTCCAGCAATGCCAAATTATGTTCCATGTTTGACACCAGGAATATCAACCCTACTACTCACCTTTGTATCATCAGCAAAAACATGCCTTGCCTAACAAACCTTTAGTTATTTCACTTACATGTAAATTAAAAAGAACAGGACCTAGTACAGTGAACCCCATTTACAACCACTCTCTGGTATCTGTCCTTTAGGCAACTGCATTTCGACTGAAACACTAGGGGTGCTAAGAGGGTAGCACCAGTCGTCCTGTATGGGGCCCAGGCCAGCAGGGGGGGCCCAGGCCAGCAGGGGAATTAGATATGGGCAGGAGAGGGGCCGATTGGTAAACTGGGCAGGTTTCTCTCCCTGCAGCAGCTAAAAGCTGGCTTCTCCTGTTCTCCCTCCCATTCGTTTTTAGCGGCTGCAGGGAGAGAGACGCACAGGGGATCGGTTCCTGTAACTGCCCCCTACCCCTGCCTCACTGATCACATTCTCTGTCCAGGATTTGATTCCCGTGCTGCCCGCTAATAATATAGATATAATTTAAAATGTTTCTTTATTTTTTGTTTGTTTTTTGCGGAGGGGTACGTGATTTCTAACAGCAGTCCTGTGAACCACCCAAGGGTTAAGTCCTAGCTTGTACGACTTTTGTATTGGATCATTATGTGGTACTTTGCCTCACTAACAGTGAATATAATGTGCATCCAATATATGGATATAGATGACAAGCCAAAAAGTGAATCGCCCCCCCAAGTGGGCCTCCACCATAGGGTAAAAAAATGGCTTCTTACCAGAAATTATGGACTCTTAGTTAAAGATTCAAAACATCTGTATAAATGAAATATAATTTGGGATAGAAACCATTCACTCCCTTTCTCCTCTGTAGTTAAAGTAGTATCACAAGTAATGGTGTGGATTGCTCCATCATAACGTGTAGGGAAAATGAATTCTAAATATCTACATGTGTAAAACTATATGGTAAATTTATTAAAAGTACTAATTACTCATGGTGTTAATCATAAAAGCAACCATGTATATACAAAATACCAGTCCTGGGATCCAATTAACCACCTTGTGGTTTTGGCTTGTGTGGTGTTATCACGAGCGTGAGCTCCGCCCTATGCGTCTTGTCACAATTGACGTCATCGGGGGGTATGTATCAAATGCCTTCCTAAACCAAGCTATGCTATGTCTACAGCACCATCCTGGTCCAAAACTTTTGTGATTATAGTAAAAAATTTCAAGCAGTAACCTGATTTCTAATGCAAACCACTTGCTGACTGCCTAACTGGGAAAATGCATTGTAACTTTGACTTTAAATACAAAGGTTATGGCTGCAGCTAGATGGGAAGCCTGAAAATGGATCCAGTGCTAGCAGCGGCTGAGAAAATAGAGACGAGCAAAGGAAAGATGGCCTCTGCTTATCTCTATGCCCTAGGAGGACATAACGTCCCTTACGATTCAAGCCAAATATAAACAAGGTGTTTGTTTTTTTTTTGCTCTTCTGTTTCAATCGTTTTTTTATTATTTTTGAGAAGAACGAAAAAGTAAGTGATCACTTTTTAGAGCAGCAAACAATCCTTTACGTGTTCTGTACATAAAATAAAAATGATACAAGTGGAGGGGAGAGGATAAATATACCAAAAGGGGAGACCAGAGAAGATCTTGGTAGTCCTTTATAAGGCCACAGGTGCATACTCAAACTCCATATAGCACAAACTTTGTTAGCATTGGGAGATAGCCGTCTAGACAGCTGCTCTTAAAATCTGAATACAAAGTATAATTCATAAGGATCTGGAGGTCAACGCCTCACCATTGTGTGATCACTGTAAGGAGGCCTATAGTATTTCCCGTTTATCGTACAATAAAACTATCCCACATAAGGAACTCAAACCCCTCCCAACTGTAAACATGAGCAAGGGTTATGGACAGACTATCCTATCCGGTATGGTGGGAAAGGGATCTATCAAAAGAAGTGGTAAACAATTAATTTTATATAATATAGTGATGCACACCGAACACAAAATCCCCCCCCCCCCCCCCCGGCAGCGTCCTGAACGCATTTATTTTCAAACAGAGTCTGAACTGCCAAATCAAGGCTGTCCTTGATTGTTAATTTGTTTCCAGCAGAAGCTTTCAGTTGGGGGCATCTCCAAACTACCTATGAAATACGAGGAGGAGCATATTCCTCTTTTGGTCAAGATAGTCACCTATGCGGTGATCCGCCACCAACCATGCTTATCAGGTTGTATACTAAATTATTGTATGTAAAAAATATACTAGCCTGGGCTACATTGTCATTTTTAGAGGCAATTCCATATCCACATCCCTCAAGGGACCATCCAGCCAGACAAGACCACGCTTGATCCCTTCAGGCTTTACTTACATGCTGTAACCTCACAGCAGTGAGGTAAGGGGCCATCTATTCACTATAGTGGAAGACACTGAAGAGCCATCACCCTGTACCCATCTTTTTATGTGCGATTGCACACCTTGGACTTTTTTATTATCACAACTTGAGATTTATCACGTTCACCCATGCACTTTTTTGCATCCCACTCTGTGCTAATTTGTGATATATATTTTTTATTTTTATCTGTATTAATATGCATATGTACGATTTAGATCTTTGATACGAGGATTCTCTGATACTGTGCAACAGTCTTTTCCAGTGTTAGAAGTACACTTGGGCACTGAATTGATTTACACGTTCTCATTTGATTGCCACTTGCACAATATTTTGCACATTGCACTTTATCATTGTTTTTACCATTTATTTATGTATACATTTTTTGTAGCACCATAGGATTATTTTAATATCAACAGCTCTTTTACATAAACATCCCAGACCTATTTGTTCCGCCATCCCGAGGAGTGTAATATAGATATGAGGTCAAATGCTCTACGGACCTGGTCGGTGGCCTGTCTATGCCTCAAAAAACCCACCTGGTCTAACTGTCTAAGAATATCAACAACCTTTTAGCCAGAGTTTTTGTGAATAATTTCACATCTGTATTAATCAAGGATATGGGGCGAAAGCTTGCTACATCGCTGTGGGGGTATGGGAATAAAAGTGATGAATACTCTTGGAGTCTAGAGCTTTTGCTTTTAAGGGTAGAGAGATTTGGGGTCTTTTAGATCCCCAGATCACTACACAAAGAGGACCTGTCAAGCTATATTGTTATCGCAAGGGATGTTTGCCTATCTTGCATTAGCAATAAAGGTGATAACTTTTTTTTTTTAAGGTACAATGGGAAAAGTGTGTGTGTGCATTACCGTATTTATCGGCGTATAACGCACGCCGGCGTATAACACGCACCTCAATTTCAGAGGGAAGTTTCAGGAAAATGTTTTTTTTTTTAATTTTGAGGTCAGTGTCCATCTGCAGCCTCATTGCAGTCTAGCCTGTGCCCAAATGCAGCCTGTGCCCAAATGCAGCCTGTGCCCAAATGCAGCCTCACCTTCTCTCGTGGGATTTGCAGAGCCGAGCCGTCATTTCCTGTTCATTCGGTGGCAGTCACACACACAGTCCCGCCTCCGCCATTGGACCAGCTTCTGTGATTGATAGAACACTGGTCCAATGCCGGTGGCGGAAGCGGGAGTGTGTGTGTGTGTGTGTGGGTGGGTGTGTGTGTGTGTGTGTGTGTGTGTGTGTGTGACGTGTGCCGAGTAAACAGGAGAGACGGCGCGTGAATTCCGGCGGCGCTCGTCGGCACTCGTCTCCCTCCTTCCCCTCCGAGCCGAGGTACAGCCGAGATACAGTATCGGCGTATAACGCGCACTCGTGATTTTCCCCATATTTTCAGGGGGAAAAAGTGCGCGTTATACGCCGATAAATACGGTATATAACATTTATACACAGTAAAACCTTGGTTTGAGAGCGTTTTGCAAGACACGCAAAATGTTTTAATACATTTTGCCTTGATATACAAGCGATGTCTTGATATAAGAGTAGCGTCATGTCACAACTGAGTATAAAAAGGAGGAGGAGCCTCTAAGTGTAGCAATATGGTTACATTTAATGAAGGTACAACATTTAGCAACTTATTTTCTTCTCTTTTATACCCTGTAAAAAAAAAAATGCTTTGATATACAAGTGCTGTGGATTACAAGCATGTTTCTGGAACGAATTATGCTCGCAAACCAAGGTTTTATATATATATATATATATATATATATATATATATATATATATATATAATTTATTTATTTATTTATTTATTTATTTATTTTTTAAAGCACCTGTGTTGTTGCATGCTTGCGCGCAATGGTGAACGCATATGAAAGTCACATCCACATACGTAAATGGTGTTCGCACCACACATGTGAGGTATCACTGCGAACGTCTGAGCGAGAGCAATAATTCTAGCACTGGACATCCCCTGTAATTCTAAATAGGTAAACTGTAGAAGTGTCCCCTATGGAGAGTTTTATGTACTGTAGTCTTGGCTCATTACACGGGCGCGTGGAATTTTAACGCATGACATGTTCCATATATATTTACTCAGCGTAACCTCTTTCATATCCTACCAAAAAATTGGGGTATTTATTATGTGTGTGTGTGTGTTTGTTTTTGTTTATTATTAATATTATTCAATAGTGTATTTTTTTCCAAAAAAATGCGTTTTTAAAAACTGCTGTGTGACATAAAATTTTCTAGCAAAAATTACAGATTTTTACTTGTAAACAAC
Organism: Rana temporaria; assembly: GCF_905171775.1. Taxonomy (NCBI): domain Eukaryota; kingdom Metazoa; phylum Chordata; class Amphibia; order Anura; family Ranidae; genus Rana; species Rana temporaria. The sequence goes on along the minus strand of NC_053491.1, from coordinate 366,108,701 downwards.
AAGTGTCAGAAAAAGACCTTGTCAGCAAGTGGTTAATGCCATCGATAACCACTAAAATATATGTGGTTTGAGACCACAGGAAGTGTCGCTCTTATTTTCTTCAGTCACCCATGTGTCCCATACCATAAGGTGCATAAATGCTATTGAATTTCATGTCTGTGTACAGTAGTTGGTTTTGAAAGTCAAAAAGTAGTATCCCTCAAAGATCTCCTGTACATTCTCTTTAGGAATGGCATCAGTTCACCAATTACGTGCAAGTTAAACCGTGTCATAAATGTTGGTTTGAGCTCGCTGCACACCGAGCTGGAATATGCACAGCAGTCGTCGGAGGTAGGTGCTTTCTACACAGTCAGAGCATAATTGGTCCAACCTTACCCTCTGTCTGCTTTGCTCACCAATCTCCCCCCCTTTGTCACATGATCAGGTCTCCACAGCCGAGTGGATGGTCTCCTCAGGCCGCACGTCTTCCCTTGATGTCACTTTGGACCGTGAGGTCCTCTTGTTGCTCCACGGACCAGGACACGAACAACTAGCCACTGAGTTAAAGGGCATCCTGCAGGCAATGGTAAGGGAAAGACTGGACTTTGAATATCAAAAGGTGTTTCTTTTATAATGCCAAGAGCAACATTAGATGTGGCAAAAGTGTGTGTTTTTTTTTATTGGGCGGTTGTGGGGAGCAATTTGTGCAAGCATTGATTTGTAAAGGGTCATTTAAAATTCCTTCAGACGCATGTACATCAAAAGGATCCATCACCAAAACACATGCAAAATATCTTGATATTTGCAGTGTAGTGAAGAAGAATGCAATTGGGAGATGAGCAAGCTCTCTATAAAGAAATGGGACGCATTTTGGATAGAGAAGACAACTGGCTCACAAGAGGCATGATGGAGGCCATGATCATGAAACTGTAACAATCAACCCTTGACAGGGGTGAAGGCCTTCAGCACGAATACCATGGGGTTGGTTTACTAAAACTAGAGGGCCAGATTCTTGTACATCCGCGTATCTCTGCGGCGGCGTAACGTATCCGATTTACGTTACGCCGCCGCAACTTAGACGGGCAAGTGCTGTATTCTCAAAGCATATGCTCCGTAAGTTGCGGCGGCGTAGCGTAAATCGGCCGGCGTAAGCCCGCCTAATTCAAATTTGGATCAGGGGGGCGTGTTTTATGGAAATGTACTGTGACCCGACGTGATTGACGTTTTTCACGAACGGCGCATGCGCCGTCCGTGGAAATCTCCCAGTGTGCATTGCTCCTAATACGCCGCAAGGACGTATCAGTTTTGACGTGGACGTAAATTACGTCCAGCCCCATTGACGGACGACTTACGCAAATTTTGCAAATTTTGACGCGGGAACGACGGCCATACTAAACATTGTTACGCCGCACTTATGCCACCATATAGCAGGGGCAACTATACGCCGGGAAAAGCCTAACGTAAACGGCGTAACTTTACTGCGTCGGCCGGGCGTACGTTCGGGAATTCGCGTATCTACCTAATTTGCATACTCAATGCGGAATTCGACGGAAGCGCCACCTAGCGGCCAGCGTAAAAATGCAGTTACGATCCGACGGCGTAAGAGACTTACGCCTGTCGGATCTAACGGCTATCTATGCGTAACTGATTCTAAGAATCAGGCTCAGAGATACGACGGCGTATCTGGAGATACGCCGTCGTATCTCGGTTGTGAATCTGGGCCAGAGTGTGCAAAATCTGGTGCAGCTTTGCATAGAAACTAATCGACTTTTTATTTTTTTGTCAACGCTTATTGAAGAAGCTGAAATTGGAAGCTGGTTACAATGCACAGCTGCACCATATTCTGTACTCCATTTTTTTTTTTTTTTTGTAAATCAACCCCATTGTGTCTAACATATATTGCCATTTTAACATCTCGACCCCGACATTTTGACAATTCAGCCATGTAAAGCGTTTTTTTGTTTTTTTGTTTTTGTTTTTTTGTGGAGCTTTTCAGAAAAAAATATTGTTGCTGTATATTGTGACATATCAGGATCTCATTCATACAAACTGACAGAGCCAATCAAATTTGCAGATAAAAACTTTTTAGTAAGAAAAACTTTTGAAAGTCTAACGTGATTCTCTTCTCTCGCATACTGTTCATCTTATTTCCTTTTTTGTTTTGTCCATCCACAGCAGGAAGACAGGTATGTGATGGCGGATCAGCTTCTCGACTCATTACAGCGCCTGATCACCTCCGATATTGATGTGAAGGATTTATCTGGGAAGATGCTGGAGGTACATTTTCGAGTAATTTGATAATGACGGCACTGATGGTCGTAAAATATCTGCACTTAATATGGTTGTAAACTCGGTACAACCACTTTCACCTACAGATAAGCCTATATTAAGGTTTACCTGTATATGCTGGAAATATCTCATAAACTTACACAGTTTATAAGACATTTACAATGGCTAGATGTTCTGGCATCCACTTAATCAAGGTATTTTTATATATGCATTACTCCCCCCCCCCCCCCCCCCCCCCCCAAAAAAAAAAGCCTGTCCACTGCTTGTGTCAGGGCTCATAGTGTTACTAAACCCAAAAACTTAAAATCAGTGTGTATATGCAGTAAAACATGCCTGTTGTACTCGCTGTGGAACCAAAGGGATTAATCATCTGCATTGTGTAAAAAGGCTGTTTTAAACCTGGCTTCTCTGATCCTCTCCTTCCTTTACTGTCCCCAATCCATCTGCTGATAGTACAGAGACTTGGAGGCACTCTGCACATGCTCCGTTTGATGTGTATTACTAGAGGGGTTTTTTTTTTTTTTTTTGGGAGGGTGCATGTGATCAGCACAGGGCCAGACAGAGGGTCAAGGGCTCTACATCCTGATGGGACAGCCAGTGCAGTATTAAAACTACTTGTACAAGCTTTAACCAGGCACTGATAGCTGTTACAAGACTGTTATATACTGTACTGATAATTAAATGTATTTAGCAGTTTATATTTACTAAAATAATTGTATTTCATGTACTATGGGAGACCAGATACAGTGGAACCTTGGTTTGCGAGTAACGCGGTATTTTGAAAGACTAGCAACTATTTTTTAAAAAAATCTTATTTGGTTTGCGAGTGTTTGTCTTGCAAAACGATCAGAATTCAAGCTAATGGGGTGTGCAGTACCGCATTTGGCCTGAGGTGCGGGGGCGCTGGAGCCGTTAGGCTGGGTTCACACTACTACACTACTTTCATCCTACTTTGCTCTGCTACATCGGTCCTACATTTATCCTACATTGGTCCTACATCCATCCTACTTTCATGAACAGGATACTACTTTGGTCCGACTTCAATGATATTCAATGGGCCTGAAGTAGGATCAATGTAGGACCAAAAGTAGTACAGGGAGCATTTTCAAAGTCGGACCGACTTGTGTAGGACGCTACAAGACGCTCTCATAGGGAAACATTGAACACAGAGCAAAGTAGGATGAAAGTAGTGTAGTAGTGTGAACCCAGCCTTAGTGGGGGGAGCCATGGAAGGTAAACTTCAGCTTTAACAGTTGAAGCCTATGGATGTGCTTGGAGTTGTCTCCATTGTCATCCTCATCTGCTTCTCTCTTTCCCAATAGGTCATAACCGCTGATATGAAGCAGAAGAAGGCAAACTGGGAGCAGAGGCTGAAGCAGCTGGACAAGAACATGGAGTCTATCGACCGAGAGTTCGTCAAGATGTCAGGGAACGTGCGACGGATGAAGACGGAGCAGCTTCACCTGAAAAAGGAACTTTCCTCCAGGTAAGCGAAATCTGTTCATGGATTCACAATGTTTAACTCTGTCCTGTTCCTGAACTTCTTTATCACTTGTAGCCCTAAATTTCCGTTGTCCTCTGTTCAGGAGCTGAAATGTTAAATTGTTCCATTTAGAGTGTCTGTACAGGTTGCTAAAATGAGGGGAGACCAGTATGACTGCTATGTGTGTACAATGTACATATTGGCTCTATCAGTCTTATGTTTCAGGCACTGCTAGGTCCTGAGGATGCTCATTGACGAGACACGTGTCCGCTACTAGGCTGTGATCTATTTCAGTTATCTTGCAAACCTGGCCTGTTTAGTGGGTCCTGAGGACAGGAGTTGAGACCCCCTGTGCTAGGGGTCCATACAGTGAGGGAAAAAAGTACTTGATCTCCTGCTGATTTTGTATGTTTGCCCTCTGACAAAGAAATGATCAGTCAATAATTTTAATGGTAAATGTATTTTGGCAGTGAGAGACAGATTAACAACAAATATATCCAGGAACACATTTCAAAAAAGTTATAAATTGATTTGCATTTTAATGAGTGAAATAAGTATTTGACCTCTTCCCAAATCATGACTTGGCACTTGGTGGCAAAACCCTTGTTGGCAATCAGAAGTCAGACGTTTCTTGTAGTTGGCCACCAGGTTTGCACACATCTCGGGAGGGTTTTTGTCCCACTCCTCTTTGCAGATCCTCTTCAAATCATTAAGGTTTTCGAGGCTGACGTTTGGTAACTCAAACCTTTAGCTCCCACCACATGTTTTCTATGGGATTAAGGTCTGGAGACCGACTAGGCCACTTCTGGACCTTAATGTGCTTCTTCTTGAGCCACTCCTTTAAGTTGCCTTGTGTTTTGGGTCTTTGTCAGGCTGAGGGAAGGATTTGACGGTACATGGCCCCGTCCATTGTCTCTTTTGATGCAATGAAGTTGTCCTGTTCTCTTGGCAGAAAAATGTCCCCAAAGCATAATATTTCCACCTCCCATGTTTGAAGGTGGGAATTTTTTTATTTTTATTTAAAGGGTAACTCCACTTTCGTGTGTGTGGGGGGGGGGGGAGTAGCAAGTAAAGAAATATAGAATATACAGTTGCGACACAAGTCATATTGCAATTGCATGTTATTAAAAATGTCCTTTTCTTTTCAATCTGCTGCTCTGGCTACCTGGAGGTGTTCTGTACACAGAATATGTACATAACGCCCCCCAGGAACATAATTTCCTGCTTGTGTGATTGGCTCACTGATTTTCCCAAAAGTCTACACTAAGATACAATTCAGATTCCAGGCATCCCCTGCAACAAAAATGAAATTTTTGGTGAGATTTTCCCAATATGAAGTCATGTCTAAAGGGATGCAGACCCAGCAGCTTTCCTCATTGGTGCTCTGCAGGTGCACAGCTGACAGATGATTATGAAACCACTCCCATTTAGACTCACTTTCCCACAGGGATTTCTTCAGAATAACAAAAGGTAGGAATCTGCAACAAAGTTTGTTAAAATCCTTGTAATGTACAGTGGAACCTTGGATTACACGCATAATCCATTTCAGGCGAATGCTTGTCATCCAAAGCACTTTCATATCAAAGCGAGTTTCCCCATAGAAGTCAATGGAAACTAAAATAATTTGTTTCACATTGACTTCTATGGCATGCAATACCACATGTGGCCAGAGGTGGGGTGGGCGCCGGAGAGACTCGAAAATACTCAGAGACCATTCGGCTGTATTCGGAAACACTCAGGAACAGAGTATTTTTGAGTGTTTCTGAGTATTTCTTGAATCCTGCTTGTTTTGCGAGACAACAATCGCAAACAGAGTCAGGATTTAAAAAAATAAATAATTGCTCGTATTGCAAAATGCTCGTTAACCGTGTTACTCGCAATCCGAGGATCCACTGTATATAGATCACCCAGAGGGGTTACACTTTAAGTCTTTTCCCTTTGCGCATTTAACAGGCATTTTTGCACCCGGTTCCAAAAGTGCTTTTGCAGCTGTCAAGCAGAAGACTCTCTCAAACACATTAAAGTCAGACGTTCCTGAATCCGTGTCTATCATATGCTCTCTATACGGTCATAGGTAAATCCTTTCCTATGACACCCTATTAGGCAGATGACCTGGGGAGTGCACCAATGCTCAGTTTGGATTGGTCACACACATTCTCATGGCAGTAGAGAGGGTTGGAGTGGAAGTATGGCGTACCCAAACAGTCCACTTGCTGCTGTCAAACATCGAGTTTCACAAGTAATTGTCTTTGAGAAAATGATTGCTAGACAAATGAAAAAGATAACATTTTCTAAATCATGGGAACCATGGATCGAGTCCTAGTACAATGCAGTACATGCCGCCCTCCTTTAAGGGAGTCATTGCTTTTGTAGAGATTTGAAGTGGTAATATCCCTACACCCCCCCCCCCCCCCTCTCCCCATTTCTTCTCAATCAGATTGTCAGCAAGGGAAGTATTACGAGCTCCCTTTCTCTTCGAGGCACCTGCAGGGGTGGATTGACAACTCATGGGGCCCCCGGGCAATGGGAGATTATGGGGCAGTGGCGGCTGGTGCTCTATTTTTTTGGGGGGGCGCAAACAAAACCCCAGTCAACCCCCCCCCCCCCCCCCGCCACTCGCAGACAATGGGACCTGCAGACAGACAGAGAGACAGATAGATAGACAGACAGATAATAAAACAAATAGATAGATATAGATAGATAATTAGATAGATAAATAGATAATTAGGCAGATAGCTATAGATAGATAGATAGATAGATAGATAGATAGATAGATAGATAGATAGATAGATAGATAGATAGATAGATAGATAGAGGGAGGGGGAGGGAGCGAGAGATAGAGCTATATATAATTAGATAGATAATTAGATAGACAGACAGATAGATAGAGAGACATAGCTAGATAGAGCTATAGATAAATAGATAATTAAACAGATAGATAGATGGAGGGAGGGGGAGAGAGATAGAGCTATAGATAATTAGATAGATAGATAATTAGACATACAGATAGATAATTAGATAGATAGATAGATAATTAGACAGACATATAGATATAGATAATTAGATAGATCGATAGATAGATAGATAGATAATCAGACAGACAGATATAGATAGATAATTAGATAGATAGATAGATAGATAGATAGACAATTAAACAGATAGAGAAAGACAGAGAAAGAGAGAGGGAGAGCGATAGATAGATAGATAGATAATTAAACAGACAGATATATAGATATAGATAGATAATTAGATGGATATAGATAGATAGATAGATAGATAGATAGATAAACAGACAGACAGATATAGATAGATAATTAGATAGATCGATAGATAGATAGATAATCAGACAGACAGATATAGATAGATAATTAGATAGAGAGCGATAGATAGATAGATAGATAGATAGATAGATAGACAATTAAACAGATAGAGAGAGACAGAGAAAGAGAGAGGGAGAGCGATAGATAGATAGATAGATAATTAAACAGACAGATATATAGATATAGATAGATAATTAGATGGATATAGATAGATAGATAGATAATCAGACAGACAGCTAGCTATAGATAATTAGATAGACAGACAAATAGATAGATAGATAGATAGATAGAGACATAGAGATATAGAGCTATAGATAGATAGATAGATAGATAGATAGAGACATAGAGCTATAGATAGATAGATAGATAATTAAACAGACAGACAGATAGATATAGATAGATAATTAGATAGATAAATAGATAATTAGGCAGATAGCTATAGATAGATAGATAGATAGATAATTAAACAGACAGATAGATATAGATAGACAGACAGATAGTTAGATAGATAAATAGATAGATAATTAGACAGAGGTAGCAGATAGATAGATAGATAGATAGATAGATAGATCTATAGATAGAGAGATAGATAGATAGAGAGATCTATAGATAGATAGATCTATAGATAGAGAGATAGATAGATAGATAGATAGATCTATAGATAGAGAGATAGATAGATAGATAGATCTATAGATAGAGAGATAGATAGATAGATAGATAGATAGATAGATAGAGAGATCTATAGATAGATAGATAGATAGATAGACAATTAAACAGATAGAGAGAGACAGAGAGAGAGAGAGGGAGAGCGATAGATAGATAGATAGACAGATAGATAGATAGATAGACAATTAAACAGATAGAGAGAGACAGAGAAAGAGAGAGGGAGAGCGATAGATAGATAGATAGATAGATAGATAGATAGATAGATAGAGCTATAGATAGAGAGATAGATAGATCTATAGATAGAGAGATAGATAGATAGATAGATCTATAGATAGAGAGATAGATAGATAGATAGATAGATAGATAGAGAGATCTATAGATAGATAGATAGATAGACAATTAAACAGATAGAGAGAGACAGAGAAAGAGAGAGGGAGAGCGATAGATAGATAGATAGATAGATAGATAGATAGATAGAGCTATAGATAGAGAGATAGATAGATCTATAGATAGAGAGATAGATGGATAGATAGAGCTATAGAGAGATAGATAGATAGATAGATAGATAGATAGATAGATAGATAGATAGATAGATAGATATGGCTATAGATAGATAGATAGATAGATAGATAGATAGATAGATAGATAGATAGATAGATAGACAATTAAACAGATAGAGAGAGACAGAGAAAGAGAGAGGGAGAGCGATAGATAGATAGATAGACAGATAGATAGATAGATAGACAATTAAACAGATAGAGAGAGACAGAGAAAGAGAGAGGGAGAGCGATAGATAGATAGATAGATAGAGCTATAGATAGAGAGATAGATAGATCTATAGATAGAGAGATAGATAGATAGATAGATAGAGCTATAGAGAGATAGATAGATAGATAGATATGGCTATAGAGAGAGAGAGAGAGAGAGAGAGAGAGAGAGAGAGAGAGAGAGGACAGTCAGATAGATTAGATAGGCAGACAGACAGAGAGAGAGAGAGAGAGAGAGAGAGGGGACAGGCAGGACAGTCAGATAGATTAGATAGGCAGACAGACAGAGATAAGAGATTTGTAAAGCACAGCTGCAGGACGCAGGTACTCTAAGCCCTCACACACAGACAGGAGATGTGAAGCACAGCACCCTCCCCCTCCCTCCTGTCCTCTCTCAGTCCGATCACAGTACAGGCTGAGCATACAGCATAAGGTGCTGGACATGATGGGGTGGACAGGGACACTGGACAGGACAGACAATGAGACAAATAAAGTGTTTTTAATAAAGTTACTTACCTTAGAGTCCTCCTGGAGTCAAAAGCGAAAGTAACACTGCCCCGGGGAAAGCACCGCCCATTTCCTTCTGCAGTGAGGAAGCAGCAGGACCCAATTAGAGAGGAGAGTGGAGACACTGGAGAGTGATTGGCTCATGGCGCACAGCACATAGCCACAGAGCTTAAAAAAAAACTGCAAATGAAGCGTCTTGCCTGCTGCATTGGCATGACGCTTCAATGATGCTATAGCAGTGCTCTGAGTCTTTGACCGGCGCTCACCCTGAACATGCACCGTCTTAAAGGACCTTTTTTTTTTCTTAAAGGGCCCAAAAAAAAAAAATTTTTTTTTATTTTTTTTTTACTGGCTTTGGGGAGAGGGGGGGCGGCGCCCATGCGCCCCCTATGGACGGGCCGCCACTGTTATGGGGCCACACAGTGTGTGTACACACACACACACACATGGGCAGATCCTCAAAGAAATTACGCCGGCGTATCTCTTGATACGTCACGTAATTTAAAATTTTGCGCGTCGTATCTATGTTTTGGTATCCACAAAACAAGATACGACGGCATCTGGGTTAGATCCGAAAGGCGTACGCCGTCGGATCTTAGATGCAATTTTCCGGCGGCCGCTAGGTGGCATTTCCGTCGTATTCCGCGTCAAGTATGCAAATTGGCTATTTCCGACCATCCACGAACGTACGAGCGGCCGTCGCTTTTTTTTACGTCGTTTCCGTTTGGCTTTTTCCGGCGTATAGTTAAAGCTGCTATATGGTGGCGTACTCAATGTTAAGTTTGGCCGCCGTTCCCGCGTATAATTTTGAAAATTTTACATCGTTTGCGTAAGTCGTCCTTGAATGGGGCTGGACGCCATTTACGTTCACGTGGAAAACAATGACGTCCCTGCGACGTCATTTGGAGCAATGCACCCTGGGAGTTTTTACGGACGGCGCATGCGCAGTTTGTTCGGCGCGGGGACGCGCTTCATTTAAATGAAACGCGCCCCCTACTCGCCGAATTTGAATTCCGCGCCCTTACGCCGCGAGAGATACGCTACGCCGCCGTAACTTATGGCGCGGTTTCGTTGAGGATTCAAACGAAAGCAAAGTAAGTTACAGCGGCGTAGCGTATCTTACATACGCTGCGGCCGCCGCAGATGTATGTGGATCTGCCCCACAGTATACACACACACACACACAATGAAAAGGTGCTGGAGAGATGGGGCAGCTTATAATCTTGGGATTTTTTTTTTAAACACAGAATTTTACATGCTGTCCCTGGTTTTACTGAGGCTGGCAACCCTGATGGGGCCTCCTAGTGGCATGGGGCCCTCGGGCAGTGCCTGAATGGTCAGTACGCCCCTGGGCACCTGGATTTTTAAAATGTTTTGCCTTTTTGACTACAAGGCACAGCTGTATCATCTAGACTGTTATCCCGTCATGATGTTCTTCCAACGCCGAGACCTATAGACTGTTTATACCTTTTTTACTGTACAGTTTATAGCTGCAAACAGTGCCTCTTTTCTACATGCCCTTTCCTCTTTTGTGTAATGAGTTTTGCTTAAAAATTCTAAACTTGAAAATCAAGAAACAGAATTTTATTGAATGAAAATTTTAAGTCTTCAAATATTGCAAACCAATTGCAGCAGCAATAGAATATCTCTATTTCAATTTTATAGTGTTGCTTTTTACATTTCTGCATTTGTCTACAATTGCCAGCACTGTTGGTTGGTGACTTTCATGTTGCTGTTATTGCTTTTTATTCCTTTTTTTTTTTTTTTTTAAGTTGGTGTTTTATTAATTATTTGTTTATATATATATATATATATAATTTTCTAAATTTTCACTGGTGGACATCATCTGTTTGAGATTTATTTTTATTTTTTTGTCAGATTTTCAGGAGATTATTTTGTTCTAAGTGCCCCGGGGCTATACCCCCACCCCCTGTATTTTGTGATTGTTTGACATATATTGTGTGTACAGGGAGTGTAGCGGCTCAGTGTTTGTGTATGGTGTGGGAATCTGGCTGTGGCTTGCTGAAAACACCCCTTCAGACTCTTAAGACTCCCCCGCTGACTGTAATATATAAATAGGAACATTGGCTGCTATCTGCCTGTGTTCTCTGTATAATGTTTATAGAAGACCCATTCAGCTTGTGTGTCCAAATCTACATCCACGTGAGCACCTTGTATGTACATGACCGTCTTCCTCCTAAAAAACAAAAACATTGCAGTTCAGTGATGTCGTTCAGATGAGCTCATTGGCTGCCGCTTTAGAAATCTGAGGACAAGGTGGCATGTTTTGCATTTTACAGGTCCTCTCAGAGGTAGCAGTGACATTATCAATGTGCTGTACATAGCTGTGAGAGGAGCCCAGCAGGCCACACCCTTTTCAAAAACGGCCTGTAGAGAATTACAGAAGGGGGCGGAGATAAGACCTGTCACTCTGCACAAGGAGGTAGAGCAGCAGTGACCGGTCTTTATTACAGGAAGCTCCTGCACAGAGTTATTTTTTCTCTATATTACTGCACAAATCTAAACGAAATGTACAGATAGAATTTTGTCCTGGAGTTCAACTTTGTGAGTTTTTTTTTTTTTTTATGGTATTTAATCTGGAACTTTCTCCCCTTTTCCCTAAAATTCATTTCTGCATGGTGATATAAATTTGTATATCGTTTGTTACTTGAAAACTTTTTTTTTTTCCTTTTTTTTTTTTTTTCATATCTTGTTGGCTTTCCACTTTTTTGGTTTCCCCCCTGAGCTAACTAATGACATGGCTTTGTACAGAGTGGAACAGTTATGCTGAAACAGAAAAGGGCCTTCCCTAAATTGTTAAACAAGGTTGTGTAGCAACCCAGCACCTCCAGAGGCAGGGGTGGGCTGGCATTTCACTAAAATATGGGACGAAGAAAGCATATTGGGTGCCAGTCTTGTTTGTCTTTTTTAAAGTATTTATTGCAGAATGGTTAAGGATGTGAGGGTTGGGGGTCCCAGATATTTATAGAAGATCACCTATATCTCCAGATCAATGTCCAGATTCAGTGTCCGAACCTTTTAACTCACTCTAGAAACACTGTAAGCAAGTTCCCAAATGTCAGTGCATCCTCCACGCGAGCCATCAGGCCAGCCTTCTTCCTAGCTCTGTTCAGCAAGGGGCCACCCATTTTTCTTGGCACAGCTTCCTCCAGACCAGGACCACTTCAGCACAGACCCCCAAACCTAATGGCCCTATGCAAGGTGAGAATATGATCCAGGGATAGCCGATGTATCCACACCAGGGGCTTACCAGAAAGCCCCCCCTGATAATGTCACTTCTCACGAAACGCGTAGGGGGGAGCCATGCACATACACTAAAGCATATGCACGATTGATGTTTGGCCATCTCTGTTACTGACCTGTTTTTACATGCTCTTTACCATCAATATAAATGTAAGTGCAATATCTTTTAATAAAATTGGATGTTTTGCAATACTTCACCTTGTGGAGCCTTTGTCTTGAATATGCATGACCAATTGATTGTGTCTGAGGACCGGTTGGATTGGCTTTCTGGAGTCACCATGTTCATATTCCTGCCATTGGATCTACCATATGATTGAATGTTTTCTGACCTCCCTGAATAGGGGTGTCACTGGCTTTCTGGTAAGCCCTTGGTGTGGATACTTCCTTGGTGTCACATTGGCTATGCCTGGATCTTTCTCACCTTGCATGGAGTTTCATTTGGGACTATTTCTTATTTAATTGTATTACATTTTTTTTTATTTTTTTTTTTATTTATTTGAGGTGCACAATTTATAATTGTTTCACTGTGCACTTTCTGGATATATCTGGATAGTGTTTACATGATGGTTCTCCTCTATGGGATTAATTGTGTTTAGTCACATTGTTTAATTTTATCGCTGCACTTTATTTAGTTTTTATATGTCTGGCATCAAGGGTACAGTGTTCAGCAGCTGACTATTTGGCACAAGCGCAGATATTTCCTTTTTTTTTCTTATTTTCTTATAGGAGACTGGGCCTAACGGCAGTACTCCATGCAGCATCACCTCCCTAGGCCTCAGCCCAGGGAAAGAGAATGGTCACATGGCATGTCCCAAATATTTTCATAGCGCTACCCTGTGAGGGCCGCCTACTGAATGTGTGTGTATGTGTACCCCACTGGTTGCCCTGACCTGACACGACCTCTGACACCCTGGGTTCAGACATTTTTTGGTGATGACCAAGATAATTTGGGAGCACACACACAATTTAAGTAAACAGTTAGGAGGACCGCTGTTGCTGCTCAGAAAAGAGTAAGTGTAGCAGATGTAGCAGGTCCTACAACCTTGGGCAAAAGAACAAGACAATGGTGTCTCTTGTAGTATCAGAATGTGCAAGTGCCCTCTCACCAGTTCCTAACAACAACTCTCAGTATAAAAGTGGCGTGGGGCATCTGTAGAGCCCGGGTCAAGGGATAGTAGGGCCCTGTGACACACTGTGCTGCAGATTGGCTGGATCTGGCGTGGACGTGTGCAGAGCGGCCTCCAGGCTGCCACTGGATGGCTGGAAAAAGCTGGCAATGGATGCTGCGGTACCCGTATGCGATGACTCTCTCTCCTTCTGTAGCACAGGCCGCGACTTGGCCACAGCACACACTGACACAGAGCCCCTTGCTTGCAGTGCCAGGCCAGGGTTCCACGAGAGTGATTCCGCCCTCACCCAGCTTTTTATCACCTCTCCCAGCATCCTGTTCTTCTTCCCTAGCCGGCTGGTAGTTGCAGTCCAAAACAGTCTAGATGAATGCAAAACTTGGCTCCCTGGACTACATGTCCCAAGATGCTTTGTTTCACTCTTAAAACCCAGTCACTCTATCTTCAGGATGGGATGACAGTGTTCCGGCTGAACACTAGGAGAGTGCAGCTCCACAGTAGCAATGCTGCACAGTGTCTCCTGACAATGCATATATTAGCCAGCTCCTGGCTATATCTGTATCCTCCCCCAGCATGCACCAGTGGCATAAACCTCCGATTGGATTGGCTGAAGAGAATCGAAATATTCATAGCCTAGTATTGTTTGTGAAATGTCATACTATGACCATTGATACCAGTGACATGTACTGGCAACAGGGAGAAATCACAAGCCAACTTAAGCTTGGGGGGACGGGGGGGGGACGTGAAAAAAACCTATACAACCAGTTGGAGTGAACTACAGCCCAGCCAAAAACTACATTGACCTAGTAGCCACTATTTAGGACAAGGGGCTACCGTTGGAAAAGTACATGTCTAAAATGTATTTTATATGATGTCGTTTTAGTAGTACACTTACGTGAAACGCCTAAAATCAATAATTGCAGGGGATATTTCTTGCCTTTTGGCTAAATAGTGTATACCTATGTAGCGCCCTGGGCTTTAGTCGGGGAGCGCCTCGCCAAAGTCCTTATCAGGAGTAGAATACTGTTGCCATAGGAGAAGGCAATCCTGCAGGTGCAGAAGTGGCACATTACTGGAGCCTTTCTCTGTACCTCTGTCTTCCTATCGAAGTCTCATATTCTGCCTATTGAAATTGCAACTATTAGGGTGTCCTGGTCCTAACCCTAGTTTCCTTGCAAAATATAAAAAGTACTGTTAAAAGAAATAAAACCTCTTTTGCATCTAAGAAGTGTCTGGCGCCCAATGACTTTTACCACCTTTGGACCCACTATGTCTCACAACCCACTACATATTGAAGGATGTCGGCGGTCTGTGGCCTCAAAGGTCCTTATTAGACTGGAAGAGGTTAGAGATTCTGCTACCTAGACTTAGTGGCTCACTTAGAATCCCCAGCGAGGGGTTAAATGCAGCGATCGCCCTGTTTCTAGAATGTTACAGGTACGCCAGGCGGTTTGTCCTTGACATTTTATGGTCTGTGTTTACAGTATTTATCGTTCGCTGTAAACATCTAATTTTATCATAGCAGGTCCAGGAACTTGATAATCCCTATCCTTTTGGGGTGAAAATAATCTTCTCTTTATACTATCTGTGAACATTTAGAACCTACTGATCATCACCGGTGCTGTCTCTGCATTCTTTGCCTAATCCCCAGATGGTGGAAAGTTACAGCTGATCCTCTATTGCCCTTTTCCGCACCTGTCTTGGATTACAGTTGTACAGAACTTCTCTGATCACATCAATTTTTTATTTTGTCCAGTAATTGTTTGGGATGAAATTTGTGTTCATGTAGGACGTATATGGTTAACCACATGCCGACCGCCGCACGCAGCTATACGTCAGCAGAATGGCATGGGCAGGCAAAAGGATGTGTGTGTGTGTGTGTGTGTGTGTGTGTGTGTGTGTATACTTCCACCTTTAAGAAGCTCCGTGGGTCCCGTGGACTCGATGTCCGTTGTCATACCCGCGATCGCGTCACGGTGAGGAAGAAGGGGGAAATGCTAATGTAAACCAGCATTTCCCCCGGTCTTCCTAGTGACAGGACAGTGTACACAGCTTCCTGTAATCGGAAGCGGTGATCACTGTCGTGTCACACACAGCCCATCCCCCCTACAGTTAGAAGCACTCCCTAGGGCACACTTAACCCCTACAGTGCCACCTAGTGGTTAACCCCTTTACTGCCAGTGTCATTTTCACAGTAATCAGTGCACTTTTATAGCACTGATCACTGTAAAAAAAGGTAGTAGAGGTCTGTTCCTCCCAGTGATCTTTAACCACTTAAGCCCCGGACCATTTTGCAGCTAAATGCCCAGGCCAGGTTTTGCGATTCGGCACTGCGTCGCTTTAACAGACAATTGCGTGGTCGTGCGACGTGGCTCCCAAACAAAATTGGCGTCCTTTTTTCCCCACAAATAGAGCTTTCTTTTGGTGGTATTTGATCACCTCTGCGGTTTTTATTTTTTGCGCTATAAACAAAAGAAGAGCGACAATTTTGAAAAAAATTCAATATTTTTTGCTATAATAAATATCCCCCAAAAATATATCTAAAAAAAATTTTTCCCTCTGTTTAGGCCGATACGTATTCTTCTACCTATTTTTGGTAAAAAAATCGCAATAAGCGTTTATCGATTGGTTTGCGCAAAATTTATAGCGTTTACAAAATAGGGGATAGTTTTATTGCATTTTTATAAAAAAAATGTTTTTACTACTATTGGCGGAGATCAGCGATTTGTTTTTGTGACTGCGACATTATGGCGGACACTTCGGACAATTTTGACACATTTTTGGGACCATTGTCATTTTCACAGCAAAAAATTCATTTAAATTGCATTGTTTATTGTGAAAATGACAGTTGCAGTTTGGGAGTTAACCACAGGGGGCGCTGTAGGAGTTGGGGTTCACCTAGTGTGTGTTTACAACTGTAGGGGGGTGTGGCTGTAGGACTGACGTCATCGATCGAGTCTCCCTTATAAAAAGGATCACTCGATCGATACGCCGCCACAGTGAAGCACGGGGAAGCCGTGTTTACATACGGCTCTCCCCGTTCTTCAGCTCCGGGGAGCGATCGCGACGGAGCGGCTATAACCGAATAGCCGCGCCGTCATCCCGGATCTCTCCCCGAGGGAATCCGCCCGCTGCACGCAGCGGAGGGGGTCCCGATCGGACCCCCCACCCGCTAGAAGGAAAGGACGCATATATACGCCCATCTGCCTGTCCGTGACATTTTGCGGACGTAAATAGTCGTGCGGCGGGCGTTAAGGGGTTAAGTGGCGCTCCGGCTGCCAGGCCTGTGATAGTCGCCTGTCCGGGGGCACTTTACCCACCCTGATCGGGGTGGCGACGAACTGAGTTACACTATTGCTGAGAGCAGGCTTGCTCTTTTTCGTATCCAAGGCCTGATACCAAAGTTCCTCTATGCTCATCAACCTTTCTCTATTGTGTTCCATGTTGATGTTGGCCATGTTGGGCCTTGGAATAAAGCATTAAAAACTCATTTCGTGTCTGGACACTTGCTCTTCATCTACACTCTCGGATGTCACCCCTAGACCAAGCCAAGAAGGTAACTCAATATGCCGATCCCAAACTAAACAGCGTCTTCTCCGGGGGTGAGCGCTGCATCCTTTTTAAAATTTTAGTTGTTTTTGCATTGGTACATGTCTTCTTTGGCAGTGCCCAGCTACCCAATACAACCTTTTTTAATTCAACCATAACTTGCCTATTGCTGTTTAAAAAACAAAACCTAAAAAGCTGAAAAACTGCTTGTTTCTACTCCTATTTATGTTAGAAGAGTTTTGGATTTGCAGCCTTCCTCTGGGTTCGCCGACTAATGAAACCCAGGCAGACTGGCTGATCTTCAGCGATGGCCTATATCACCTGCTCTCCAGGATCACTTATTGACCTTGAGGGACGTTTAGCTTTTGATGTGTCCCGAGAGTTTGTTTTGGAAGCTCCTTTGACGGTGCTGTATGTTAGAAGTCTCTCTGGTGCTGCAATAAAGTGATGGTATTCAGCCATCTGTCATCCTTTTATAGATGCCGAAAAATCGCTTTTGGAAGCTTAAGACTTTCAAAGCTCACAAGTTTTGAAAAGTAGCAGAACTCTGGAAGAAGTGACAAGGAAAGCCCTTTGAGATTCTACAGAGTAAAGTCAACTGATGCTTTATTTTGGCTGCAACCAAAAATGAATGAATTGCTTTCAAACTAGTTTATTTTATGTATTGAACATTTTTATAAATACCAAGTGTTCAGGGGCAGTGCCAGGGGTGGACTTGTGTATACTTCAGCACCCCCAAAAATTCTCAAAGCAAGTATACTTTAGCACCCTCATGAGCAGGGCTGGCCTTAGGTGTTCAGGCGCCCTGTGCGAGCTAATCCTGTGGCTTCACCCCTCGCCCCCAAGACATTGTGCAATTTGCCGCCCCCCTGAAAGTGCCGCCTGGTACATTGGTGCCATTGGGTCCCATGTGATAAATGTGAGCAACTGACTGCGACTTACATTCTGCGAGCTGTGATGGCCGAACGGCGCCCCTGTTGCCCATGGCGCCCTGTGCGGCCGCACAGCTCGCACACCCCAAAGGCCGGCCCTGCTCATGAGCAGCCACCCTGGGTGCCTTAGGGGAAAAGGTTCATAGTGAGCAGCCTGCTGGGTCTGCCATAGTGACTGCTGGCAGACCCGGCCTCCTGCTGCACTGCCCCAAGCCTGCCCCTGTGTGGACAGGTGCTCAAGCAGTAAACAAGCACCTCTTCCAGCCATGCCACCATCAGCCCACCTGCCTGGCTGCTTACTCACCTTTCAGCCCACCTGCTGACTGCCACCACTGCTTAAGTATGCTGTGGATTGGAGAGGAGCACACTGCCCATCAAGGGGGGGGGGGGGCAGGGGCACAGTGACCACCATTGTAATGACCACACTATGCAGTGACCCCCCTATGTAGGAGGGAGAACTGACCAATGCAAGTGCTTGTTCAAACATGCAACCACCATATCCACCCATCTGAAAAGCGGTGAATCGCTTTTCACAGGGCATTTCACAAGCAGTGAAGAAACAAAGGGGCTTATCTACTAAAACTGGAGAGTTCAAAATCTGGTGCAGCTCTGCATAGAGATCAATTGGCTTCCAGGTTTTATTGTCAAAGCTTAATTGAACAAGCTGGAATTAGAAGCTGATTGGCTACCATGCACAGCTACACAAGGGGCCAGATTCACAGAAGAGATACGACGGCGTATCTCTGATACACCGTCGTATCTATGCGACTGATTCATAGAATCAGTTACGCATAGATAGCCCTAAGATCCGACAGGTGTAATTGTCTTACACCGTCGGATCTTAGGATGCAATACTTCGGCCACCGCTGGGTGGAATTTGCGTCGTATTCCAGCGTCGGGTATGCAAATGAGGATTTACGGCGATCCACGACGGTTTTCGCGTTCGTTACGTTGTCGCTAGTAATTTTTTCCTGTCGCAAAGTTACGGCTGCTTTAACATGGCTTAACTTTAGTCGAGCCATGTTAAAGTATGGCCGTCTTTCCCGGGTTGAATTTCAAATGTATTATTTTTTTTTGCGTAAGACGTCCGGGAATACGAACGCACGGCGGGAATTTCAAAACGGAGCATGCGCAGTACGTCCGGCGCGGGAGCGCGCCTAATTTAAATGGTACACGCCCCTTCGAATTAGGCGGGCTTGCGCCGGACGCCGCTGACGTAAGTTTTCACGCAAGTGCTTGGTGAATCAGGCACTTGCGATGAAAACTTGCGGCGGTGTAACGTATATACGATACGTTACGCCGCCGCAATTATATGTGAATCTGGCCCAAGATTCTGAGGGCTCCAGTTTTAGTAAATCTCACCCTTAATGTCACAGCCTCACTGCCTGTTTTAACGTAAAAAAATAGCAACCCATTGCACTGCAACCAAGAATGCACACAGTTAAAGAGCAGTTGTGGCATGGGCCCATTCAACTGAATGCCAACCCTCAAATGCAACAATTAGATTTTTGCCCTGGCTGCAAAGCAAATGCAATTGGTTACACTGGTCACTGACTGTTAATGTAGGAGGGTGCACTGGTCACCAATGTAAAGGTGCACATGCAGCACTGACCACCAGTGTGATCGGGTACACTAAAAAAGTGCTGCATAATACTCGCCACACCCCCCAAAAAAATATTGTCTGGAGCCACCCCTGCAAATGTTCTATAAAGTGTAGCACTGTAAACTATACATCAATATGCAAATGTGTACAGCACTTCAAAGTAGTGTCAGTATATCACTTTCATGCACCAATACCAGTGCCGATGCTGAGCATTTTCACCAGTACCTGTACTGGTGAAAATTCCCCCAGTACTTAAACTGATACCGGTGCGATTTTCGTCAATACAATATGAATTGGCAAAATCGCACTGCAAAGAATTTCATGTGATTTGAACAGGAATGTCTGAATCGCATGTGATTGTGTGTGTGTAGAAAGGGACGCGCCATCTAGTGGGCATTTTTATTAGAAATGTTATAACTCGCATTAGAGGAGCTCAAGCCTTTTAAGTAGGGTTGCACCGATACCACTTTTGTAAGATCGAGTAAAGGTACTGATACTTTTTTTTTAAGGTACTCACCGATACGTTTTTTTTTAATGTCGTGTGACAGTGGCACTAATATGCAGCACCGATGAGGCGTAGACTGTGTTAGTAGTATTTTTTTATTAAATAAATAAAAAATATGTACGTACGTACGTATACTTTTTTATTAAAAAAAATTATATATATTTTTTTTACAATTTTTTAAGCTTTAAATATCTTACAATTCTTCCCCTTTTGAGACAGGGAAAGGGACTGAGGACACGGATTCCCCTGTTCATTTCTCTGCAGCCTCAGCTGCACTGAAAATGAAGGGACATGAGACAGCGGCTTCTCTCCATTCATAAACTGAAGCATAGTACACAGATTACAATGTTTCAGTAATGAATGGACAGAGTCAGTGTCAGTCGGTAATCCTCATACACTGTAACCAGAAATCTACTGTCTTTATAAGAAGTGAGGGGAAATCTCAACAGCACACAGCCATTACAAAAAAAAAACAGAGCCTCTAACCCTTCTCTAGGTCTCCATCCAAACTGGAATAAAAGATTTTGTCTGGTCTTTGGCTGTAATCTTCAGGTAATCTTCAAGTAGATCAATGATGGTTAGCTGAAACAATTCCTCATTTGGTGATGAGATCTTTCCAGTGAGTCTCACTCCTCCTGCCGTAGCCTTCAAAACATAGATTAAAGTTAATGACTTGCTGTGCGCTGGATCGCGTATATATACATAATCCTGCGCTGCAAGCGGGTTGCTTCTGCTTTGATTCATAGAAGCCGATTTGTGGGTGTCAGGCACTCGATTTTCGGCAGCACCCGCTGATCGTCAGACAGAGACTCAGGACAGAGCACTGTCTATGTAAACAAGGCAGAGTTCCGTTCTGACCATGGGGGGGGCGTGATCTTGTCTCTGCAAAGCAGGAACTAAAGGCTATCTCTCCCCCTAGTAAAAGTAGCGCACACAGTGTACACAAACACTGTCTACAGGGGCGTTGCTAGGTGCCAAAAAGACCAGCCAAGCCGGCACCGGGGGGGGGGGGGGGGTTGGTCGGGGTTGGTGGAGTGGCGTGGGATGACCTACCCCTGACACGCATACCCTGACCTACGTGTGTCTGTGTGTGTGTGTGTGTGTGTGTGTGTGTGTGTGCACACACTGACATAACCTATATACACTGACTGACCTGTCCTGCATTACACTGTCCTGCGTTACACTGACCTGTCCTGCGTTACACTGACCTGTCCTGCATTACACTGACCTACATACACTGACCTGACTCACTGACCTACATACACTGACCTGACTCACTGACCTACATACACTGACCTGACTCACTGACCTACATACACTGACCTGACTCACTGACCTACATACACTGACCTGACTCACTGACCTACATACACTGACCTGACTCGCTGGCCTACATACACTGACCTGACTCGCTGGCCTACATACACTGACCTGACTCGCTGGCCTACATACACTGACCTGACTCGCTGGCCTACATACACTGACCTGACTCGCTGGCCTACATACACTGACCTGACTCGCTGACCTACATACACTGACCTGACTCGCTGGCCTACATACACTGACCTGACTCGCTGGCCTACATACACTGACCTGACTCGCTGGCCTACATACACTGACCTGACTCGCTGGCCTACATACACTGACCTGACTCGCTGGCCTACATACACTGACCTGACTCGCTGGCCTACATACACTGACCTGACTCGCTGGCCTACATACACTGACCTGACTCGCTGACCTACATACACTGACCTGACTCGCTGACCTACATACACTGACCTGACTCGCTGACCTACATACACTGACCTGACTCACTGACCTACATACACTGACCTGACTCACTGACCTACATACACTGACCTGACTCACTGACCTACATACACTGACCTGACTCACTGACCTACATACACTGACCTGACTCACTGACCTGACTCACTGACCTACATACACTGACCTGACTCACTGACCTACATACACTGACCTGACTCACTGACCTACATACACTGACCTGACTCACTGACCTACATACACTGACCTGACTCACTGACCTACATACACTGACCTGACTCACTGACCTACATACACTGACCTGACTCACTGACCTACATACACTGACCTGACTCACTGACCTACATACACTGACCTGACTCACTGACCTACATACACTGACCTGACTCACTGACCTACATACACTGACCTGACTCACTGACCTACATACACTGACCTGACTCACTGACCTACATACACTGACCTGACTCACTGACCTACATACACTGACCTGACTCACTGACCTACATACACTGACCTGACTCACTGACCTACATACACTGACCTGACTCACTGACCTACATACACTGACCTGACTCACTGACCTACATACACTGACCTGACTCACTGACCTACATACACTGACCTGACTCACTGACCTACATACACTGACCTGACTCACTGACCTACATACACTGACCTGACTCACTGACCTACATACACTGACCTGACTCACTGACCTACATACACTGACCTACATACACTGACCTGACTCACTGACCTACATACACTGACCTGACTCACTGACCTACATACACTGACCTGACTCACATGAATTTTCCAAGAACAGACAGGTGAACAGAACAGGTGACCTTTTTTTAAATATTACTTGTAAAAGCTCTTCATATAGGTTCACCGTGAACCTATATGAAGAGCTTTTACAAGTAATATTTAAAAAAAGATCAGTAACAGCCCCACACACTGACCTACCTTTAGCTCAGCCTCAGCCTTGGTGTGCGGTCACAGCAGGCACTGGCAGTTAGTCACACTCACTCGTCGTCGGAGAGGAGCCGAGGAGAAGACGAGAGCAGAGCCACCCGCCTGAGCGGGGATGTGGTGCGGCGGCTGAATTGTAATTCCTGCCGTGGAGCCTGCAGCGCCTATGATGGACGTCACACGTCCCACGTTCCGACATTGGCGCTGCAGGCTCTAGAAGGCGGGGCCTGCTATCTATGGCACTCGGCCGTACTCGGCGACACTCGGCGCTGGCGGCACTTGGCCGCACTCGGCCACTTTCGGCCGCACTCACCTGCTTTCAGCATCAGATTGGTCCCGTCTCCCAGACACTCGGGGCTAACAATGTAATGGAATGCTGCATAGACTCAGGGCTTTTCGGGGACCCATTCAGGGCTCCAACCCCCCAAAACATGCCCCAACGACGCCCCTGACTGTCTAGACACACAGTTAAAGTAATTGTAAACTCTGTTACACCACTTTTACCTACAGGTAAGCCTATAACAAGGCCTATAATAAGGCTTACCTGTAGGTACCTTGAATATCTCCTAAACTTGCACAGTTTAGGAGATAGTCAGTATATGCACTGCTGTCGATGTCATTGGCACATGCACTTTGAAGAAATTACCAGCAGCTCCCACACACACGCGCGGGACGGATGTGAGCCAGTGAGAAACTTATATAGCGCTGCACATGCGAACTGAATCGCCTCTGACCGCAAATCTTCTTTCTCCTTTGGATTTGTATCTGGCTTTGGGTATCTGGAGTAGATTTTGGCTAGTGGATCGCAGAACGCGATTGGGGTTGTGGGCTTTTCGTTTTTTGCATAGATATTGGGGGGCATTTCCTAGAATACACTTATGCGTAAGACAAAGTGCTTTGAAAGTGATTCCGTCTTTTACTGGCAACCAGTGAAGGGCTCTCTCTCAGTGATGGTGAGATTGATTCCCAAGGTTTTTTCCCAGTCACAAGTCGAGCGGCCGTATTTTGAACGACTTGCTGCCGAGTGATTTGGTACTTTGGGAGTCCAAGATAGAGGGCATTTGCATAGTCAAGTCTGGAGTTGATAATTGTTCCCACTACGACTGCTATGTCATCTTTTGGGATAAAGGGAATGAGTCTACGTAGTAGGCGCAGCAGATGGTGCGATCCGCTCACTACTGACCCCATTTGTGCATCCATTGTCATGTAGGTGTCGAAAATTACTCCGAGACTTTTGACTTTGGTGCTAGGGGTGATGATTTGACCCAGAATGGGCGGGGGTATCCATGTTGCGGGATGAATCTTTCGATTGGCGTGAAACAGGAGAATTTCTGTTTTCGAACCATTGAGTTTAACGTAACTGTAATTGCGGCGCTAGCCAATCAGTGTCGGAGCTGTGAACCCGAAAGTAACTCGGGTGGAGATGTTCGTGCTGTACTCGGAGGGCTGATGCCGATCTACAGTGACCATACATATTTTAAGCACATTTTTTGTATTGATGTCACTGGTTCCCTCAAAGTGTCAGTGTCCGATTGTCCACTGTAATATTACAGTCCCGCTATATGTTGCTGATCGATAGAATTCCTAGTGTAATTTTTTTTTTTTTATTCCAGTATATATACCATAGTTTGTAGATGCTATAATGTTTGTATAGAGTCTATACAAACATTATACCATCTACAAACTATGGTGTATATATACTGGAATAAAAAAAAAAAAATAATTTATTTTTTTGTGGTATTTGATCACCTCTGTGTTTTTTTATATATTTTTTTAATAATTTTTTTTACTGCTATAAAAACATCCAAAAAAAAAACGAATAAAAAAATAAATACAAATAAAGTAGGCCAATACATATTCTACTACATATTTTTGGTAACAAAAAATCCCAATAAGTGTATATTGATTGGTCTATACTATAGACCAATCAATATACACTTATTGGGATTTTTTGTTACCAAAAATATGTAGTAGAATATGTATTGGCCTAATTTTTTTTTTTTTTTTTATTCGTTTATTTTTTTTTTTATTGGATGTTTTTATAGCAGTAAAAAATTGTATTAAAAAAATATATAAAAAAACACAGAGGTGATCAAATACCACAAAAAAATAAATAAAGATGGCATACATTTTGGTACAGCATCGCATGACTGTGCATTTCTCAGTTAACGTAACATAATGCTGTATCACAAAAAGCTGCCTGGTCATGAAGCGGTGTAAGTGGTTGAGACCCTTTCATGGTGTTCAAAGCAGGTCGGAGGAGTTGGGAAATCGTATGGAGCAGTCTGGGCTGCTCAACAAATACAAAGAGCTGCTGGGTGATTCAGTCGTCCTCCTCCACCCAAAAGTGTGTTATTCCTTTTGTGCTGAGCCCTGGAGGTTTTTTAGGCCGACCTTCCCAGCTGTATACAGACATACTGTGTATATATATCCTGTGCCATGTGGATTTGTTTGTTGATCAGCTTGGCTATTGAGAGTTGCTGTGTTTGTTTTATCCGCTTTTTGCATATGACATCATAGAAGAACACGATCCAGGTGTGAGGCATCCTCCGCCTCCGGTTCATAAAATGTCACTGACGTGTGGTTTCCCCTCTCCGCCTGTACAGGGCTCATGAGCTGGAAGCAGCCAGACAGCAGTTAGAGGAAGCCGAGGGACAAGAGCGACACATCTCCGCTCAGCTGCACCATTCTACTGCTGAACAAGAGGACCTGTCCAGACAGGTAAGCCTGAGCCCTCTGTCCTGTCACTAGCCAGCATGTAATGTACAACGTATTATCTGTTCTATAAAAGTGGTCCATCGGTATTCATTTCCATCTTTCTCTACTTCCACTCTCAACTGTAATTCTAGTGTTCCTCAACTTATGAGCTATAGGGGACCTCAACTGCCTGCCCTTGATGTCATCAAGGGGTCCACATATAATCAGTATATTTAATTACAGAAGACTTAAAGCGGAGGTTCACCCTAAAAAAATGATCTACCATTCCATCCAGCATACTTGCGTCAGCTACAGTGTGCTTTTTTTTTTCCGCTGTACTTACCATTTAATCGTTGATTTTCTTTTCTTCTTCCCGCGGGGAATAGGCGTTCCTATGAAGGGGCGTAGATGATTGACGTACGGCTACAGCGTGTCGCGCTTTCCGAAAATAGCCGGACTCGGCTCTTCACGGCGCTATACGGCTCCTGCGCACAGACAAGGAGCTGACTGCACAGGCGCCGTATATAGCCGAGTCCTAGGTCGGCTATTTTCCGAAAGCGTGACGCGCTGTAGCCGCACGTCAATCATCTACGCCCCTTCATAGGAACGCCTATTCCCCACGGAAACAAGAAAAGAAAATCAACGATTAAACGGTAAGTACAGCAAAAAAAAAAAAAGCATACTGTAGCTGACGCAAGCATGCTGGATGGGATGGTAGATAATTTTTTTTAGGGTGAACCTCCGCTTTAATTTACTCTAAGTTGTGTTTCCACCTCCCCCTAAGCTGCAAAGGCAGCCATACATATTGATGCACAGCATAACGCATCAAAAGAGTACCCCTTGTGCCCAGTTTGTCGGGCAGCACTTTAAAGCAGAGCTCAAGCCCCCCCCCCCAGCCCCCAAAATACTGTAGCCGCTGACTTTTAATATTTGGACACTCTCCTCTCCAGGGATCCAGCGATTTTGGCACCCCAGCCGATTTTCTGATCAGCTTTCAGGTGCTGCCGCCACCATTCGTGGTAAGGGAAAACAGCAGTGAAGCCTTTTAGCTTCACGGCCGGTGTTCTGTCAAGAAGTGCCCCCCCCCCCCAATCAAATAGTGCCCGGGACGAACTGCGCATGCGCCATACGTCATAGCACAACTGCTGATGTAACCATGGCGCATGCGCACATCGTAGGAGGTGTATCTCAATGGGAGATACCATTTCACAGCCACAATTTAAACCTATACAAACGGTGGGGAAACCGGACCATCAGCACACTGTAAAGCCACCCGCAACAGCGAGGCACAATGCGAGAACTACGGTCTCCCCCCGCTGTTTGTATAGGTTTCAATTGTGCCAGTGAAATGGTATCTCCCATTGAGAGATGCCTCCTACGATGTGCGCTTGCGCCCTGGCATGTCACTCCAGCTGATCGGCAACTCAGCTGGAGTACGGCTTCGTCCTACGCATGCGCGGGCACTATTCGATGGGCGGCACTTCTCGACAGAGCACCGGTTTCCTACTGTGCATGTGCGCTGCACGTTCTAACTGGCCCGGCAGCAGAGGAAGGAGGGGGGACCTCCCTGCAGCCAGGTCTAGAAATGTGGCATCGGAGGGGGGAAGATAGCAAACAAGTGGAGTTTGCAGTCTCTATCAACAGCCCGTGTTATAAGGTGACAACAAAAGAGCACAATTGAAAGACCAAGTGTTGTCATCTTAGAACAGGAAGTGCCTGGACAAGGACCTTCATGGCAGGATTATCAGGGGCGATTTTATTGAAAGCTGCAGATTTCAAAATATTGCTGACTCTGTTTTTTTACTGACCACCCCTACCACCCTCCCTGCTTAAAGAGCTTGTCAGAAGTCTCGGTGGGGCAGATACTTTCCCTTCTGAACTGGTAACATTTTCACCAAACAATAGCTGAGGGGAAAAAAACGCAAAAACTCATTCATAAATATAATTTTCTGAGACAAAGTGAAACGTAAAAAAGTGTCCTCTAAGCAAAACTAACTTCTTGTATTGTTTCACATTTCTATTACAAAATCGCTACAATGAGGAAGTTGGCAAAACCAACCCAAATGTAGCATCTTCCTGTTACCACACCGTTTTTTTTTATTGATTTTTTTCTTGCGCTAAAAAAACAAAAAATTCTCACTCTTTTTTTTTTTATTTTTTTATTTTTTTTATTTAGAGAAGCAATATTTCAATAAGACCTGACACTACAGCACTTGTTAACATCACCCGAAATAGTTATGTGATTGGTGGAGGGGCCAGGGTGGGAGGGGTCACATTTAGTGTCAGAGTACAAAGCGATTTAATGAAGTTTTGTTGCTGTTGCACGGTGCATGTCTGTTGCTGCATCAAGTTTGCTGGGCTGTTAATGCCTGGTTATGAATTCAGGTTGCTGAGCTGCAAGGCGCCCTTGACGTGCTGCGGACGGAGGTCGAGTCCCTGCGAGGCAAATTAGAGGAAGCCGAGAGCGAGCAGAAGGAGCTGGAGGCTGTGAGGAGCCAGCTGCTGAGCCAGTGTCAGGACACAGAGGAGAGAGCGAGGCAGCAGGAGGGTGAGTCTGCACTGTACATCCTGTCTATTATCACATTTTACCCACAGCTACACGGGTCATATAACCAAGTTCTCTTTGCAAATAACCTGTTTGGTTGGGTTGAGTGAAATTAGTTTAAGGCTTGCCAATCATTCGATGTGGTTGCTGCATTCGTTCTTTTTTTGGGGGGGCTTTTTTCCCCCCTCTGTTTTCACCTGGTGATCTTGCCAGTAACATGCCTCCTGTATTGGGGGCCCCACTCTGGATGAAGAAGCACAGGGGGGCACCCAGGCCCAGATTTACTCCCTTTGTTGCCCCAAGGCCGGGTCCTACAATGCTGTCCCCCAACCCGTGCCCATCATTGCCACCTCGCCATCATTGCAGCCTTACCGTGCCCATCATTGCCACCTCGCCATCATTGCAGCCTTTCCGTGCCCATCATTGCCACCTCGCCATCATTGCAGCCTTTCCGTGCCCATCATTGCCACCTCGCCATCATTGCAGCCTTACTGTGCCCATCATTGCCACCTCACCATCATTGCAGCCTTACCGTACCCTCATTGCAGCCTTGCCATCACTTCTGCCTTACTGTGCCCTCATTGCAGTCTCCCTCACCATCATTGCTACCTTACTGTGCCCTCATTGCAGCCGCCCTCACCATCTTAGCAGCCGCCCTCACCATCTTAGCAGCCGCCATCACCATTTTTTAGCACTGATCACTGTATTGTGTCACGGGTCCCCAAAAAGTGTCATTGTCCAGTTTGTCTGCTGAAATACCACAAATACTGCAGCTGCTAACTTTTAATAAATGGACACTTACCTGTCCAGCGCGCCCGCAATGTCGGCAGCAGAAGATGAGCAATCGCTCACCTCGGTGAGGGAATCGGCAAGTGAAGCCTTACGGCTCCCTACTGCGCATGCGCGAGTAGCGCAGCTCGTTCCCAGTGGTCCCCGCTGTCTCCTGGCCTGGGACCAGTGTATTTCCCAGAAGGCAGCAGGGGATGGGAAGTGGAGTGACTCCTGTGGGAGTCTCTCCCGGAAGTGGGTGCAAATACCTGTATTATACAGGTATCTGCACCCCCCTCCCCCCTGAAAGGTGCCAAATGTGACACCGAAGCGGGGGAGGGTTCCAAAAAGTGGAAGTTAAATTTTTGAGTGAAACTCCGCTTTAAATATATATATGTGTGTGTGTGTGTGTGTGTGTGTTTTTTTTTTATTTTTATTTTTTTTTTTTTAGCACAAAAAAACCCTGCAAGGGGTTATCAAATACCACCAAAACAAAGCTATATTTTCTGGGAAAAAAGGGACATCAATTTTTGTTAGGGTACAGTGTTGCACGACTGCACAATTATCAGTAAAGCTACACAGTGCTGTATCGCAAAAAGGGCCTGGTCAGGAAGTGGGTAAAACCTTTCGGCGCTGAAGTGGTTAAGTGGAGGGTCTGTAGTTTGATTCCTGCTCAATTCAGTCATTTTAGCCATAGTAAATGATCGATTTTATGTCAAGTGTGTTCCCATTTTAAATGTTTTTCGTGGGTTAAATAACCTCCGGACTTCCACTTTAAATAAATACATCTTGTGTTTGTATCGTGTTTGCCCCCGGCAGATCCTATTTAACGCAGTACTAAACCCAAAGATCAAACATTTATTGTATTGTAACTCACCAATTCTTAGATGTGATGGCTGTATTCGTTTTTTTTTTTTTTTTTTAGGTTTTCTTTTATTTTCCCCTTGTGATCTGGCTAGCAAGTCTGTTTTTAAACAGTGCAAGCTGTCCTACAAATATATCAGTTAAGAGTGTAGAAGCAAACCATTTACCACTGACAGGAGTGCTCATCATGATTGGGTTTTATTTATTCATGTAAAACCTTTATCCAAAAGGGGAAAGAAATTGCTGTAACTGATTATATAGTGTTAGCTGGATTTTTAGTTTGTTTGGTTTATTTATATCTGCTAGTACATCTAACACTCCCCCCAGACTGGCAATGCTACTATCATCTGTGCCCCCTGTGCTCCTTCATCCAGAGTGTGGTCACTCTAATACGGGAGTGTAAAAAGTAAAACAAAAAAATGATTGGTGTGATCTAGTTATTGGCAAGTTGCAATATATCACATTTTTTGTTTTCCAGTTTTAATACTGCTTGAACTTTTCTGCACTGTGAGTCTGCTGGCATTTTGTAAACCAATAATACGTTTGAGAAATTTCAGCATAAATGACTATTTGTGAGCCTCATCATTCTTCTGGGAGTTGTGTAATGTTTTGCTGTAGTGTAAAGCTGGGTGGTGTGACGCCATGACGTTCATTCAGGCAGCACAAGGGAGGATAAATTCTAGTCAGGGTTCAGAGGGTTTTCCATTCCACAGAGATCTTAACTGTTAGATGCTTAAAGTGTACCTGCATAAAACAAGGATATAAAATGAGCCAGACAGATTAGAGTCAAAGGTAATTCATTAAAAAAAGCAAGACGGCCAACATGTTTCAGGGGCCTCAAGATGCCTCCATCAGGGCTAGAAATGCTACTACGTTGGGCGCTAGAGGGTTAAAATTCAGTGACTGGTTTTTCCTGTTACAAAACGCCACGAACAATAGCTGGTTGGTACAACCAATCCTTAATTTCCTTTTAAACATTTAGAGTTGCCCACCAATTCCAACCAGTATTTTTTAAGTCCTGATGAAGAGAGCATGCTAAAGCCCCCCAAAACATGTTGGGTTTTATACTAGGTATTTTATGATGAAATATATACATCTTTGGGCCACTAATCTTTTTGGCATGTCCTGCCTCTCCTATGTTTTTTGGTTGTTCCTAGAGCCTCTTTTTCCCCTAATCGTCTTTCAGGACAGCCACCTGAGAGACCTTGGCTCCTCCCCTCTGTTGGAAACACCGCGCCAGCCCATAAATTTCCTCCTCCCCTGCTGGTCCTCAGTTATTTGTGTTTCCTCCAGAGGGGAGACACCATAGGAACAAGCCAGGAGAGCCAAGGGAGGCTCAGGCAAGACGGTCCTGAAAGGGAGCAGGGGCTCTCTGGACAAAAGAGACAGGTACTAACCTGAAAGACAGCCACCCTCACATCCCTGAGCGCAGGTGTAAGTCGGGGGGGCTCCGGTTTTTGTATGCACCGAGTGCGGTGTGAGGAGGTACAGCCAGCGTCCTAGACCAGCGTGTGTGGCTGCCGGAGGAATGGGGATTCCAGACGCGCAAGCCACGCTGTGTACTAAGACCGCTCGGAGCCGATGGCGGGTGACGTCATTCAGGCACGGGGGCGGGTACTTCCGGGTTCGCGGCTTCCGGTTCCGGGCGCGAAACTCAAAAACGGAGCCAGGCAATGGCTGGAGGGAGCTGCATAGACGCTGTAGAGACAGCACACGCGGCGCTGGTGACACAGACATGTCGGAAGCAGAGGGGAAAGATGTTGCTCCAGCAGAGACCAGCTCCAGCCACAGCAAGGTAAGGGGAACCTAGGGTGGATTTCCCCTCTCCTAAAAAAATAGCCTACCATCCCTCTACACCCCCCAGGGTAATAGGGAGGGGGAGGTGGGTTAACCCCTCAGTGTCAGAGGGTGATTCATAGGGCCCCTAGCGTGGTAAGCCCATATGAAGACACTGCGCACCTGCCGTGAGCAGGGGGAAGGCTACGGTACTAATCATGGGGTATATATTTTCGCTTGTGTCTTTCAGAAAACTGACAAAGACAAGAATACCCACAGTACAAAGAAAAGATGTCCATCCTGTAAAGTCACACTTAGGGAGTCATGGAAAAAGGCTATTTGTAGCGACTGTATTGATAAG
Organism: Rana temporaria; assembly: GCF_905171775.1. Classification (NCBI taxonomy): domain Eukaryota; kingdom Metazoa; phylum Chordata; class Amphibia; order Anura; family Ranidae; genus Rana; species Rana temporaria. The sequence continues at coordinate 366,076,933 of NC_053491.1, read as the reverse complement.
TTAGTACAGGAGCACACTGCGGAACAAAGTGATTTGGCATCATCAGTGAAAGAACTTTCTAATACCTTTGGGTCATTCAAAACATTTTTTGAAAACTTCCAGATCCCGCAGCTTCAGTCAGCTTCTCCTGTACAGGCAACAACATTAGTCCCGGGAGTAAGACCTTCCACTAGTGCAGGCCCTTCAAGAGTTCCTAGTGAGGAGCTAGAAGAGGAACCTGACAGCGCAGTGTCCGGTTCACAGGAATCAGAGGAGGAGGCTCGGGAAGGTGATTCCAGGAAGCCCTCCCGCTACAAGCTCTCCTTGGAGGATGTAGACCACTTATTGGAAGCTATTTATGCCACTCTGGGTATTCAAACAGAGAAAAAAACATTATCATTGCATGACCAAATGTATGAGGGTTTAGGCGACCAGGAAAGTAAAAATTTCCCAGTCCATGATGTCTTGATCGAAGCAATTAAAAAAGAATGGCAGGAACCAGAAAGGAAACCATTCTTTTCCAAAGCTTTGAAAAGACGATTTCCATTTTCGGATGACCCATCCTCAATTTGGAATAAAACGCCAAAGCTGGATGCTGCCTTTTCTCAAGTTTCAAGGCACACAGACCTAGCTTTTGAGGACATGGGCATTCTATCCGAACCAATGGATAAGAAAATGGATTCATTACTAAAAAAGTCCTGGGACTCCACGCTGGGTAGTTTAAAACCAGCAATGGCAGTCACCGTGGTAGCCAGGAACATGGAATTTTGGCTGAACCAGATTCAGGAGCACATTGAGGAGGAGACAGCAAAAGACCAAATCCTAGCCTCATTTCCCACATTGTTGAGAGGCATAGCTTATATTGCAGACGCTTCAGCTGAACTGGTACGGATGGCAGCTAGATCGTCTGCATTAGCTAACTCAACCAGGAGGGCCTTATGGTTAAAGACGTGGCAGGGGGACTGCGCGTCTAAAACCAAATTATGCGGCATCCCATTCACAGGGGACCTGCTCTTTGGGCCGGGATTAGAAAAAGTGCTGGACCGTACAGCGGACAAGAAAAAAGCGTTTCCGCTGAAACGCAAAGCACCCTGGAGTCAGCCACAGCGGACCAAAAAGAGACAGAACAAATTTAATTGGGTACCTAAGGGCCCCCGCTTCACACCCAAGGTAGACAATCAGAAAAGACCCTGGGCCCAGAGAGGGAAAGGCAAAGCAGGAGCTATTTTTCGTGCTCCTGAACAAGCCTATGATAAGAAATGACAGATTGCTCACATTGGGAGGAAGACTGGGGGACTTCCTCCCTCAGTGGGAAAAGGTGACTTCCAATCGATTCATATTAAGGATCATAAAGGAAGGTTATCATCTAGAATTCTCCAGAACACCCCCAAAAAAGTTTTATTTAACAAAACTTCCGAAGGACAGAAGAAAGGCCGAAGGGTTAATGAGAGCCCTGGAGGATCTCAAGAAACAAGAGGTAGTAGTGGAGGTCCCCAAAAAAGAAAGGGGACTTGGGTTCTACTCCCACATTTTTGGAGTACTAAAACCCACGGGGAAGGTCAGACCAATCTTAAACCTAAAACCCCTCAACCTATCCATAACCTACAAGAGGTTCAGAATGGACTCAATTTACTCAGTGAAAGCCCTACTACCTCCAAACTGTTTCCTGGTCTCCTTAGATCTAAAGGACGCCTACTTACACGTTCCAATACACAGGGACCACCAACAGTTCCTGAGATTGGCGATAGAGACGGGAAACAGAACCTTACATTTACAATTCCAGGAAGGCAATTCAGGTGAATTCACCATGTACCATCAGACAGATCATGTCAACACTGGGGCTGCTAACATCGGCAATCCCAGCTGTTCAATGGGCAGCCTTACATTTCCGACCACTGCAAATGTTCCTTCTAGAGGTTTGGGACCACAGGCAGGAGTCCTTAGACACCCAGGTTCGAATACCGACACAGGTAAAAAGAACCCTTTGGTGGTGGAGGACGGTGGAAAACTTGACCATAGGTCGGCTGTGGACACTTCCCATTTCCCAAATCCTTACCACGGACGCAAGTGGGATAGGATGGGGAGCACATCTAGGCTCCCAAGTAACCCAAGGAATTTGGAAAGGGGAAGAGAGGAGGAGATCCTCCAATTGGAAAGAGTTGAAGGCAGTGGGGCTTGCACTTCAATTCTTCCAGGGACAACTGAAGGGACATCATGTTCAAATAAGATCCGACAATGCTTCAGTTATTGCCTATGTAAACAAGCAGGGTGGAACAAGGAGCGGAACCCTGTGGGTATTAGCGAAAGAAATCCTGACATGGGGAGAAAGGAATATTCTCTCGCTATCAGCAATCCACCTAAAAGGGGATTTAAACACAGTAGCGGATTTCCTCAGCAGAACTCAGCTGAAGGAAAGCGACTGGGAACTAAATCAGGAAGTGTTCAGGCAGATCACACTAAAATGGGGAACACCTCAAGTGGATTTATTCGCATCCAAGAAGAACAAAAAGGTCAAGACCTTCTTCTCACTAAACAGAGAGGACGGAGCAATAGGAGTGGATGCTTTAGCACAAAGGTGGACTTTCAGGACATGTTATGCCTTTCCTCCACCCGTATTAATTCCACAAGTGTTACGGAAACTGCGTGCAGAGAACACCAACCTGATTCTCATAGCACCTCACTGGCCCAGGAGACCATGGTTCTCTTTACTGAAAGAGCTAGCTATAGAACCCCCCTGGTTGTTGCCAGTCCAGGAGGATCTACTCTCCCAAGGCCCAGTATACTGCCCCCAAGTGGAAAAGTGGAACTTGGCCGCGTGGTTTCTGAGGAGCAACTGCTGAAAGCAAAGGGTTTCTCAAACCACTTAATTGCGACTCTACTGAAAAGTAGAAAGTTAGAGACACGCAAAATTTATGAAAAGGTATGGAAGTGCTTTGGCAAATGGTGCACAGAAAACTCCTTTAATACACAGAGTTCAGTGGCCGTCCTAGAGTTTTTACAAAAGGGAGTAGAAAAAGGACTAAGCCTTAGTACGCTAAAAGGTCAAGTATCCGCACTGTCAGTGTTCCTAGAGGAAAGGCTAGCATCTGACCCATGGATAGTCAGATTCTTCAGATCCTTGAGCCGACAGAGACCTATTCAAACCTCGGTCTTCCCGAAATGGGACCTGTCCTTGGTACTACAAGCTTTGACAGCCAAACCTTTTGAGCCTTTGGAAGATTGCAATCTAAAGACGCTGACACTAAAAGCAGTCTTTTTGGTGGCAATCACCACTGCAAGACGGGTCTGTGAGTTAGAGGCCCTATCGATCAGACCCCCCTTTTTTCAGATCTTCGCAGATCGTATAATTTTTAGATTGGATCCGGGATTCCTGCCTAAAGTAATCTCAAGGTTCCATAGAGAACAAGAAATTATATTACCTTAATTTTGTCCGAACCCTTCCAGAGAACAGGAAGTGAAATTCCATAGCTTAGACGTCAGGAGATGCGTCTTGCATTATTTAGAAGTGACTAAAACTTTAAGGAAAACGGACTCTTTATTTATTTTGCATTCTGGAGCTAGACAAGGACATAGAGCTACCAGGCGCACTATAGCTAGATGGTTAAAAGAAGCCATTGAAAAAGCTTACAGTTTAGGAGGCATACCGATCCCAGAGGGTATCAAAGCGCACTCCACAAGGTCTATGGCAGCCTCACAGGCAGAGAGAGCTGGAGCAACGCCGGAGCAGATCTGTAAAGCGGCGACATGGTCCAGTTTTGCCACCTTCGTAAGACACTATAGGGTGGATCTTTGGTCAGCTAAGGATCAGACCTTTGGACGTAAGGTCTTACAAGCTGTGGTCCCGCCCTAGGGTAAGTGCTCGGTTATCCTCTCAGGTGGCTGTCCTGAAAGACGATTAGGGGAAAAACGAAGTTACTTACTGGTAACGTTCTTTCCCGTAGTCTTTCAGGACAGCCGGGTAACCCACCCAAAGGTATGTATAAGATTTCCTTACAGGAATTGTGATATGGTTAACGATGTGTGTCATGTTTTCTTGTGTCTCCCCAGCAACTGGAGGTGCTCTAAAAGAACTGAGGACCAGCAGGGGAGGAGGAAATTTATGGGCTGGCGCGGTGTTTCCAACAGAGGGGAGGAGCCAAGGTCTCTCAGGTGGCTGTCCTGAAAGACTACGGGAAAGAACGTTACCAGTAAGTAACTTCGTTTTTTATGTGAGATGCCAAATCTCGCTATACACCCCATGCTACATTGTACAATTCATTGTGCTTTTGGATCTAGAACCTCCCACCCATCCTCCAAACTGTGAAAAAAATAAAATAAAAAAAGGATGCAGTATTTTAGTCTGAATTGCAGACTGATATACACAAATTATCGGTGTTCCTTCATTGTATGTAATGCATACCGCCCAAGCCATAATCAACATTTAAAGAAAAATACTTGAAATATATCAGTCTGTGTGTAACCCATCTATACAAAGTATAAAAGTTTCACTTTTTTAATTGAATTATTGAAATTGATATTCTAGTTTTATAAGATGCACGTGTGTATATGTATGTTATATATATATATATATATATATATATATAATTTATTTGTGCTCATAAGTTTACATACCCTGACAGAATTTATGATTTCTTGGCCATTTTTCAGAGAATATGAATGAGAACACACAAACTTTTCTTTCACTCATAGTTAGTGTTTGGCTGAAGCCATTTATCTTCTCAGATGGTAAAGCTGCCCATTCCTCATTCCATTGGCAAAAAGCCTCCAGTTCTTGTAAATTCTTGGGTTATCTTGCATGAACTGCACGTTTTGGGATCTCCCCAGAGTGACTGATTGATATTGAGGTCAGGAGACTGAGATGGCCCCTCCAGAACCTTCACTTTATTCTGCTGTAGTCGACGACAGGTTGAGTTTGCCTTGTGTTTTGGATCATTGTCCTTGTCATGCGCAGCTTCCTGGCTGATCAATGCAAATGTTTATCCAGTATTTTTTGATAATATACTGCAGGGATATGCAATTAGCGGACCTCCAGCTGTTGCAAAACTACAAGTCCCATCATGCCTCTGACTGGGTGTCATGCTTGTGGCTGTCAGTCTTGCTATGCCTCATGGGAATCGTAGTTCTGCAACATCTGGAGCTCCGCTAATTGCATATCCCCGATATACTACATGTATCTTGCCATCAATTTTGACCAAATTCCCTGTGACTTTGTAGCTCACACATCCCCAAAACATAGGCGATCCACCTTCGTGTTTCACAGTAGGAATGGTGTACCCTTCATCATAGGCCTCGTTGACTCCTCCCCAAATGTCTCATTTATGGTTGTGGCCAAAAAGCAAAATTTTGGTCTCATCACTTCAAATGACTTTTTTGCCAGATGGTTTGAGTCTTGTCTCTGTGCTGTTTGGTTGTTTGGTGTATTGTAAGTGGGATACTTTGGCATTTGCGTAGTAATGGCTTTCTTCTTGCGACTCGACCATGCAGCCCATCTTTCAAGTGTCACCTTATTGTGCACCTGGAACAGCCACACTACATGTTTTCAGAGAGTCCTGTATTTCACCTGAGATTATTTTGTGGGTTTTTCTTTGCATCCCGAACAATTTACCTGGCAGTTTTCTGAAATTTTAGTTGGTCTACCTGACCATGGTTTGGTTTCAACAGAACCCCTCATTTTCCACTTTTGAATTAGAAATTGAACACTGTTAATTGGCATTCTCAATTCCTTGGATATCTTTTTATATCCCTTTCCTGTTTTGTGCAGTTCAACTACCTTTTCCCGCAGATCCTTTGACAATTCGTTTGCTTTCCCCATGACTCAGAATCCAGAAACATCAGTGCAGCACTGGATGAAAGATGCAAGGGTATGTCCAGAAAGTCATTGACCTTTTATACACACACACACTAATTACAAACAAAACGGTCACAGGTGAGGATGGTTACCTTTTTAATAGCCATTCAAACCCATTTGTGTCAACTTGTGTGCATGTTATCTGGCCACAATAATCAAGGTGTGTAAACTTTTGATCAGTGTAATATGAGTAGTTTCTGTTGTCATTATGATTTAAAAAAAAAAAAGTAAAAACAGTTGATTTGATAATAAATGGCTTCAGCCAAATACTAACTATGAGTGAAAGAGTGGCTTTTGTTATCATTAATATTCTCTGAAAAATGGGCAAGAAACTATGTGTGTGTGTGTATGTATGTGTATTTATAAGTGTGTGTGTGTGTGTGTGTGTGTGTGTGTGTGTATATATATATATATATATATATATATATATATATATATATATATATATATATATATATATATATATATATATACAGTGAGGAAAATAAGTATTTGAACACCCTGCTATTTTGCAAGTTCTCCCACTTGGAAATCATGGAGGGGTCTGAAATTGTTATCGTAGGTGCATGTCCACTGTGAGAGACATAATCAAAAAAAAAAATCCAGAAATCACAATGTATGATTTTTTTAACTATTTATTTGTATGTATGATACAGCTGCAAATAAGTATTTGAACGCCTGAGAAAATTAATGTTAATATTTGGTACAGTAGCCTTTGTTTGCAATTACAGAGGTCAAACGTTTCTTGTAGTTTTTCACCAGGTTTGCACACACTGGAGGAGGGATTTTGGCCCACTCCTCCACACAGATCTTCTCTAGATCAGTCAGGTTTCTGGGCTGTCGCTGAGAAACACGGAGTTTGAGCTCCCTCCAAAGATTCTCTATTGGGTTTAGGTCTGGAGACTGGCTAGGCCACGCCAGAACCTTGATATGCTTCTTACAGAGCCACTCCTTGGTTATCCTGGCTGTGTGCTTCGGGTCATTGTCATGTTGGAAGACCCAGCCTCGAACCATCTTCAAAGCTCCAACTGAGGGAAGGAGGTTGTTGCCCAAAATCTCGCAATACATGGCCCCGGTCATCCTCTCCTTAATACAGTGCAGTCGCCCTGTCCCATGTGCAGAAAAACACCCCCAAAGCATGATGCTACCACCCCCATGCTTCACAGTAGGGATGGTGTTCTTGGGATGGTACTCATCATTCTTCTTCCTCCAAACACGGTTAGTGGAATTATGACCAAAAAGTTCTATTTTGGTCTCATCTGACCACATGACTTTCTCCCATGACTCCTCTGGATCATCCAAATGGTCATTGGCAAACTTAAGACGGGCCTTGACATGTGCTGGTTTAAGCAGGGGAACCTTCCGTGCCATGCATGATTTCAAACCATGACGTCTTAGTGTATTACCAACAGTAACCTTGGAAACGGTGGTCCCAGCTCTTTTCAGGTCATTGACCAGCTCCTCCCGTGTAGTCCTGGGCTGATTTCTCACCTTTCTTAGGATCATTGAGACCCCACGAGGTGAGATTTTGCATGGAGCCCCAGTCCGAGGGAGATTGACAGTCGTGTTTAGCTTCTGCCATTTTCTAATGATTGCTCCAACAGTGGACCTTTTTTCACCAAGCTGCTTGGCAATTTCCCCGTAGCCCTTTTCCAGCCTTGTGGAGGTGTACAATTTTGTCTCTAGTGTCTTTGGACAGCTCTTTGGTCTTGGCCATGTTAGTAGTTGGATTCTTACTGATTGTATGGGGTGGACAGGTGTCTTTATGCAGCTAATGACCTCAAACAGGTGCATCTAATTTAGGATAATAAATGGAGTGGAGGTGGACATTTTAAAGGCAGACTAACAGGTCTTTGAGGGTCAGAATTCTAGCTGATAGACAGGTGTTCAAATACTTATTTGCAGCTCTATCATACAAATAAATAGTTAAAAAATCATAAATTGTGATTTCTGGAATTTTTTTTTTTGGATTATGTCTCTCACAGTGGACATGCACCTACGATGACAATTTCAGACCCCTCCATGATTTCCAAGTGGGAGAACTTGCAAAATAGCAGGGTGTTCAAATACTTATTTTCCTCACTGTATGTATATGTGTATATGTGTATGTGTGT